>NC_134267.1:234858291-235009019 GCF_031893055.1 Leptodactylus fuscus | reverse complement strand
TAAAAACCCCAGTTTGGGACCAATTCATGGTGGAGGGAGCTTCTAAAAAACCCCAGTTTGGGACCAATTCATGGTGGAGGGGAGCCCTCTAAAAAACCCCAGTTTTGGACCAATTCATGGTGGAGGGGAGCCTCTAACCAGCCCAGTTTTGGGCAAATTCATGGTGGAGGGAAGCCTCTAAAAAACCCCAGTTTGGACCAATTTCATGGTGGAGGGAAGCCTCTAAAAAACCCCAGTTTGGACCAATTCATGGTGGAGGGGAGCCTCTAAAAACCCCAGTTTTGGACCAATTCATGGTGGAGGGAGCCCTCTAAAAAACCCCAGTTTGGACCAATTCATGGTGGAGGGAGCCTCTAAAAAACCCCAGTTTGGACCAATTCATGGTGGAGGGAGCCTCTAACCAAGCCCAGTTTGGGCCAATTCAGGGTGGAGGGAGCCTCTAAAAACCCCAGTTTGGACCAATTCATGGTGGAGGGAGCCTCTAAAAACCCCAGTTTGGACCAATTCATGGTGGAGGGAGCCTCTAAACAGCCCCAGTTTGGACCAATTCATGGTGGAGGGAGCCTCTAACCAGCCCAGTTTGGGCCAAATTCATGGTGGAGGGAGCCTCTAAAAACCCCCAGTTTTGGACCAATTAATGGTGGAGGGGAGCCTCTAAAAACTCCAGTTTGGACCAATTCATGGTGGAGGGAGCCTCTAAAAAACCCCAGTTTGGGACCAATTCATGGTGGAGGGGAGCCTCTAAAACAGCCCAGTTTGGGCAAATTCATGGTGGAGGGAGCCTCTAAAAACCCCAGTTTTGGACCAATTCATGGTGGAGGGGAGCCTCTAAAAAACCCCAGTTTGGACCAATTCATGGTGGAGGGAGCCCTCTAAAAAACCCCAGTTTGGACCAATTCATGGTGGAGGGAGCCTCTAAAAACCCCCAGTTTGGACCAATTCATGGTGGAGGGAGCCTCTAAAAACCCCAGTTTGGACCAATTCATGGTGGAGGGAGCCCTCTAAAAAACCCAGTTTGGACCAATTCATGGTGGAGGGAGCCTCTAAAAAACCCCAGTTTGGACCAAATCATGGTGGAGGGGAGCCTCTAAACCAGCCCCAGTTTGGGCAAATTCAGGGTGGAGGGAGCCTCTAAAAACCCCAGTTTGGACCAATTCATGGTGGAGGGAGCCTCTAAAAAAACCCCAGTTTGGACCAATTCATGGTGGAGGGGAGCCTCTAAACAGCCCAGTTTGGGGCAAATTCATGGTGGAGGGAGCCTCTAAAAACCCCAGTTTGGGACCAATTCAGGGTGGAGGGAGCCTCTAAAAAACCCCAGTTTGGACCAATTCATGGTGGAGGGAGCCTCTAAATACCCCAGTTTGGACCAATTCATGGTGGAGGGAGCCTCTAAACAGCCCAGTTTGGGCAAATTCATGGTGGAGGGAGCCTCTAAACAGCCCAGTTTGGGCAAATTCATGGTGGGAGGGAGCCTCTAAAAAACCCCAGTTTTGGGACCAATTCAGGGTGGAGGGAGCCTCTAAAAAACCCCAGTTTGGACCAATTCATGGTGGAGGGAGCCTCTAACCAGCCCAGTTTGGGCAAAATTCATGGTGGAGGGAGCCTCTAAAAAACCCCAGTTTTGGACCAATTCATGGTGGAGGGAGCCTCTAAAAAACCCCCAGTTTGGACCAATTCATGGTGGAGGGAGCCTCTAAAAAACCCCAGTTTGGACCCAATTCATGGTGGAGGGAGCCTCTAAAAAACCCAGTTTGGGGCCAATTCATGGTGGAGGGAGCCTCTAAAAACCCCAGTTTGGACCAATTCATGGTGGAGGGAGCCTCTAACCAGCAGAGTTGGGGAAAATCAGGGTGGAAGGAGCCTCTAACCAGCAGAGTTGGGGGAAATCAGAGTGGAGGGAGCCTCTAACCAGCAGAGTTGTGGGAAATCAGGGTGGAGGGAGACTCTAACCAGCAGAGTTGGGGGAAAGCAGGGTGGAGGGAGCCTCTAACCAGCAGAGTTGGGGGAAATCAGGGTGGAGGGAGCCTCTAACCAGCAGAGTTGGGGGAAATCATGGTGGAGGGAGCCTAGTATTAGCAGAATTGTGCAACGCTTATGGTGGATGAGTATGAGGATGCGGAGGAATTGGAGAGGTTGAGCACAGACATGGAGTTTCATGTTGGGGTGCTTTACACAGGTGGGCACAAAAATGAAGGCTCTATCCAGTGGTGGTTCATTTTTATCAAAGTGAGCCGGTCGGCACTCTCAGCTGACAGACGGGTGCGCTTGTCAGTGATGATGCCACCGGCTGCACTGAACACCCTCTCAGATAGGACGCTGGCGGCAGGACAGGACAGCACCTCCAAGGCATATAGGGCAAGTTCAAGCCACAGGTCCAACTTCGACACCCAATACGTGTAGGGCGCAGAGGGGTCGGAGAGGACAGGGCTGTGGTCGGAAAGGTATTCCCGCAACATGCGCCTATACTTCTCACGCCTGGTGACACTAGGACCCTCCGTGGCGGCACTTTGGCGAGGGGGGTGCCATCAAGGTGTCCCAGACCTTAGACAGTGTGCCCCTTGTTTGTGTGGACCGGTGAGAACTTGGTCGCCTACTGGAGGAACTGCCCTCCCTGCCGCCAACGTCACATGCTGGAAACATCTCCATCATATTCTGCACCAATTGCCTGTGGCAAGCATTGATGCGATTGGCCCTCCCCTCTACCGGAATAAAAGAGGAGATGTTGTTTTTATACCGGGGGTCAAGGATAGCAAAGATCCAGTATTGGTTGTCCTCCATGATTTTGACAATACGCTTGTCGGTTGTAAAGCACCCCAACATGAACTCAGCCATGTCTGCCACAGTGTTAGTTGGCATGACTCCTCTGGCCCCACCGGAAAGTTCAATCTCCATTTCCTCCTCATCCTCCATGTCTACCCATCCGCGCTGCAACAATGGGACGATTCGAAGTTGCCCGGAAGCCTCCTGTATCACCATCACATCATCGGACAACTCTTCTTCCTCCTCCTCCTCCTCCTCCATTAAACGCAGTGAAGCGGACAGATGTGTGGACCTACTCTCCAGCTGTGACGGATCGGATGCTATCCCTGACTCCTCTGTGTGATCTGAGTTATCCCTGATGTCAATCAGGGATTCTCTCAGAACACACAAGAGCGGGATTGTAAGGCTCACCATCGCATCCTCAGAGCTCACCCTCCTTGTGGACTCCTCAAACACCCGTAGGATGTCACAAAGGTCTCTCATCCATGGCCACTCATGGATGTGAAACTGAGGCAGCTGACTTTGTGGCACCCTAGGGTTTTGTAGCTGGTATTCCATCAAAGGTCTCTGCTGCTCAACCACTCTATTCAACATTTGAAACGTTGAGTTCCAGCGTGTGGGGACGTCGCACAAAAGCCGGTGTTGTGGCACATGCAGGCGTTGCTGGAGAGATTTTAAGCTAGCAGCGGCTACTGTCGACTTGCGAAAGTGGGCGCACATGCGCCGCACTTTCACCAGTAGCTCTGGAACATTGGGGTAGCTCTTTAGGAAACGTTGCACCACTAGGTTGAAGACGTGGGCCAGGCATGGAACATGTTGGAGTCCGGCAAGCTCCAGAGCTGCTACCAGGTTCCGGCCGTTATCACAAACGACCATGCCTGGGCCCAGGTGCAGCGGCTCAAACCATATTGCCGTCTCATCGAGGAGGGCATCCCTCACCTCGGAGGCAGTGTGCTGTCTGTCCCCCAAGCTGATCAGCTTCAGCACAGCCTGCTGACGTCTACCAACGCCAGTGCTGCAACGTTTCCAACTCGTAGCTGGGGTCAATCTAACAGCGGAGGAGGAGGCGGTGGTGGAGGAGGAGGCGGTGGAGGAGGAGGAGGAGGGGGGTGTTCTTCTCGTGTCCCTGCCAGGAATGTTAGGCGGGGAGACGAGGTACACCGGGCCAGTTTGGGAAGCAGTCCCAGCCTCAACTACATTCACCCAGTGTGCCGTCAGTGAAATGTAGCGTCCCTGTCCGCATGCACTTGTCCACGCGTCGGTGGTCAAGTGGACCTTTGTGCAAAGCGCGGAACTAAGGGCCCGCCTGATGTTGAGTGACACGTGCTGGTGCAAGGCGGGGACAGCACACCGGGAGAAGTAGTGACGGCTAGGGACGGCATAGCGAGGTGCCGCAGTTGCCATCAGGTCCAGGAAGGCGGGAGTTTCAACAAGCCGGAACGCCAACATCTCCTGGGCCAGCAGTTTAGCGATGTTGGCGTTCAAGGCTTGCGCGTGTGGGTGGTTAGCAGTGTATTTCTGCCACCGCTCCAATGTCTGAGAGATGGTGGGTTGTTGTAAAGAAGCGCCTGATGGTGCCTTTGATGGTGCAGGAGAAGGAGATAAGACAGGAACAGGGGAGGATGAGGAAGAAGTCAACAAAGTGGCAGAGGCAGATGAAGTGGTGTCCTGGCTCGTCCTCTGGAGTGCATCGCCAGCACAGTCAGCAGTGGCAGTGGCAGAGGCAGAGGCAGTGGCAGTGGCGTGAACGGCAGGCGGCCTTTGTCCTGCCGTTGCTGCCTGCCACTGATTCCAGTGCTTGGATTCCAAATGACGGCGCATTGAAGTGGTGGACAGGTTGCTCTTCTCAGAGCCCCTAATCAATTTCGAGAGGCAAATTGTGCAGACAACACTATATCTGTCCTCGGCGCATTCCTTGAAAAAACTCCACACCTTCGAGAAACGTGCCCTCGAGGTGGGAGTTTTTCGGGGCTGGGTACGAACTGGAACATCTTGGGAGATTCTGGGTGTGGCCTGGCTTCGCCTAAGCTGCTGACCTCTGCCTCTAGCTACCCTTTTTGGTGCTGCACCTGCCTCAACATCCACACTACTTTCCCCACTTGACATCCCCCCTGTCCAGGTCGGGTCAGTGTCCTCATCATCCACCACTTCCTCTTCCAACTCCTGTCTCATCTCCTCCTCCCGCACAATGCGCAGGTCAACTGGATGCCCTGACGGCAACTGCGTCACATCATCGTCGATGAGGGTGGGTTGCTGGTCATCCACCACCAAATCGAACGGAGATGGAGGAGATTCTAGTGTTTGAGCATCTGGACACAGATGCTCCTCTGTTAGGTTCGTGGAATCGCGACGTGGAGGGGCAGGTTGAGGGACAATGAAAGGAGCGGAGAACAGCTCTGGGGAGCAGGGACAGTTGGGGTTATTGTTCTGTGAAGCTTGGGAATTTTGGGAGGAAGGAGGACAAGACTGTTGGGTAATAGGAGGAGAGGAGGCAGAGTCTGACTGGCTGCTGGACAATGTGCTGTAAGCGTTATCTGACAGCCATTGCAAGACCTGTTCCTGGTTCTCGGGCCTACTAAGGTTTGTACCATGCAGTTTAGTTAATGTAGCAAGCAACCCTGGCACTGTGGAGTGGCGCAATGCTTGCTGCCCCACAGGAGTAGGCACGGGACGCCCTGTGGCTTCACTGCTACCTTGCTCCCCAGAACCATTCCCCCGACCTCGCCCACGGCCTCGTCCACGTCCCTTTCCGGGAGCCTTGCGCATTTTGAATTCCCAGTCAGAAACTGGCACTATATAGCAGTAGCAAGAAATGAGGGTATTTGTAAACCCAATATATTCTTTGAATTCCCAGTCAGACAATGGCACTATATACCAGTAGCAAAAATTGTGGGTGCACGTAACCCCAATATATTCTTTGAATTCCCAGTCAGACAATGGCACTATATAGCAGTAGCAAAAATTGTGGGTGCACGTAACCCAAATATATTCTTTGAATTCCCAGTCAGACAATGGCACTATATGGCAGTAGCAAAAATTGTGGGTGCACGTAACCCCAATATATTCTTTGAATTCCCAGTCAGAAACTGGCACTATATGGCAGTAGCAAGAAATGAGGGTATTTGTAAACCCAATATATTCTTTGAATTCCCAGTCAGACAATGGCACTATATGGCAGTAGCAAAAATAGTGGGTGTATATAGCCCCAATCCTATTGCTAGGGGACTTGCAGGGTATTTCTGAGGTGAAGGTGGGGGGGGCACACCGTTGGAACGGGGATTTGGGGTGTATATATGGGGTATACGGGAATACACTGTCAGTGTATTCCATTCAGGATCCTGGGAAAGCTGGGTTGCGGCGATTGAGCCCGTCAGTGCCACGTTACACTGACAAGCTTCTCCCTGGAATTTAGCTCTTACAAGAGCTGTTGTGGTTGTCTTCTCCTTCCTATCCTAGCCTATCCCTGCCTACCCAGAATCTAAGCCCTAGCTAGCTGGACGGAAACCTCCGTCCCCGGTGAATTGCAAGCTCAGAATGACGCGAAGCTGGGCGTCGCTGTTCTTTTAAATTAGAGGTCACATGTTTTCGGCAGCCAATGGGTTTCGCCTACTTTTTTCAACGTCACCGGTGTCGTAGTTCCTGTCCCACCTACCCTGCGCTGTTATTGGAGCAAAAAAGGCGCCAGGGAAGGTGGGAGGGGAATCGAGTAATGGCGCACTTTACCACGCGGTGTTCGATTCGATTCGAACATGCCGAACAGCCTAATATCCGATCGAACATGAGTTCAATAGAACACTGTTCGCTCATCTCTAATAGTGTAGAACACTGTCAGGGCTCCTAGGAACCTATCTATAAAACACAGTGTAGAATACTGTCAGGACTCCTAGGAACCTATCTATGATACATAGTGTATAACACTGTCAGGGCTCCTAGGAACCTATCTATAAAACATAGTGTATAACACTGTCAGGACTCCTAGGAACCTATCTATGATACATAGTGTATAACACTGTCAGGGCTCCTAGGAACCTATCTATAAAACACAGTGTAGAATACTGTCAGGACTCCTAGGAACCTATCTATAAAACATAGTGTATGACACTGTCAGGGCTCCTAGGAACCTATCTATAAACATAGTGTATAACACTGTCAGGGCTCCTAGGAACCTATCTATAAAACATAGTGTCTGACATCATCGGGGCTCCTAGGACTCTATATAACCCACACTTAGTTCTCTAAAATAATACAAGCAAAGTAATGTCAAAGTGCCATGTATATCTGTGGGAAAACGGATGATAGTCCCTGGATATTAACTGCTTTTTTTAGCCAAATATTTTGCTTTGTCACTTTTTATGCTTTTTAACATTAAAAATGCTCTAAAAATTAGTGCTTTGTGGGGAGACGCCTGTGGCCAAAAATGATCCCGTTATGGTGGCAGATGACACACCAGTTAGAGGCATGACAACTACAACTACATTTTATTATCAACACTGTGGAACCAATCATATAGAATAGAAGGTGATGGACCAGGCCACAGGAGATGTCTAGCAGAATGGTGACAGTGGTGGTAGCTGTAATATCATCAGTGACAGGCAGTACAGAATAGCAAGTGAAGGACCAGGCCATGGGAGACGTCTGGCTCAGTGGTGGTAGATGTAGCAGCATGAGTATCAGTACAGTATGGAAAAGAACCTGATGGACCAGGCCACACGTTGTGTGATAATTCTCACGTTGAGACCGCTTGTCATCACTAGTCACCCTATTCCTCTGATGTCATCTCATTGTGACTCTGACCCTGTTGCCAACAGAATTATCATTGCCAATGTCATTGATTTCTCTGCCACTTTTTTCATCATGGCCATAGCATTCTCCTCCATCATTCCCATCACTAGATTGCCCCTAGGGTTCCTACCAAGAAGGCTACCAGGACCCCACCCCCAGCCATTACTATTTCCTCCACCAACAGTCAAGTCTTTTATCTGCCTCCACATCTACATGCTGACTGGTCTCATCCAACTCATCAAAAACAGGAAGATTAGGACTAGGAAGAATATCTTTGTCAGCAGGGTCCATATGGTCACTATTGGGAATTAATGACAGTGAAGATGAAGACATGGTAAAAAGAAGAGACTAATAGGAGAAATAATTGTTATGACAGCCGCAGAGGAGGAGGAACGCAAAGAACCCTGACTCAAAGACACGGCATCACGGTCAGATGTAATAACCTGCTGTGACTGAGATAAGCGAGCTAAGTATTAATATTATATTATATAACATATTTCTTCTTCATTCTCAGGGACTACAACAACCCAGTGAAGACTGGAAATGCTGCCAAGACCAGAAGTAGTTTTGCTACGGCCACCCACTTTCTTATTGCTACTTGCAGTGGTGGATGGCAGGACAGTACCATGAGTGTTAAGGAGCCCCTCCTTATTAGGAGGATGGAGGCTTTGGTCGCGGAGGACTCTGCGGACCCGACTAAGTTTGCAACTAGGGTTGAGCCAATCTTGACTTTTCAGGATCGATTTTAAAATCCGATTTCCGATCATTTTTAATTCGAACCCGATCTCGATCCCAATTCCGATCCCAATGCAAGTCAATGGGATTTTTTTTTATTAATCGGAGATCGGATTTTAAAAGCAATCCTATTCACTATACAGCATGGAATCTAACAACTGAACGCTTTAATTGTTAGAATCCACGCTGTGTAGTGAATCACTAAGTAGCCAGAGGATTTTTTTTTAATCCTCTGGCTACTTAGTCCCCCCTGGTGTCCACTTACCTGCGGAGTTGGCTGCTCCGGTGTTCTTCTTCACCTCTCTGCCGCTCCACGCTGCTCTTCTCGCCTCGCTGCCCCCGCCTTCCAGGTTAGGAGAGTGTGGGTGGGTTAGGAGAGTGTGGGCGGGTACAACACGTCTCCCCGCCCTGTACCCGCCCACACTCTCCTAAGCCACAAGCCCCGCCTTCCTAGCTCTTTAAACACTAACTTGAGAGGCGGCGGCAGCGAGGCGAAGAAGAGCAGCGTGGAGCGGCAGCGAGGTGAAGAAGAACACCGGGACCGGAGCAGCCATCTCTGGAGGTAAGTAGCTACTAGAGATGTTAGTTTAGTCTCCCATTAGAATGAATGGAGGCAGCCAGCGCGCAGGGGGTTAAGGCTGTGTACTGGCTGCTTCCATTCATTCCTATGGAACCGCAGCAGAGCCTTCACACTGAGTATAAACTATATACTCAGTGTGAAGGCTATGCAAAGCATTTTGGGAAATACTACTGATCTCGAACCCACCTAAAAAAATCGTGTTTGGAATTCCGATCGCGATTGTGAAATTTTCTCGATCGCCGATCGGAATCCAATCTTTTCTGAACACAATCGCTCAACCCTATTTGTAACCCTCTGACAGCCGTGGGTTGTGTTTCAAGAGTCAGCGGAATTTTCTTCCCTTTTTTGCATAATTCTCTCACTTTGCTTCCTTCTTTTTGGCATCCTGGGGCCCCTCCCCCCCCCCCTCCCTAATATTGAGCCTACCTATGCCTGTTGTTCCCCCCTGTGTCTTGCCCTTGTCTCTTGTTTGTTACTTGTTTTCTTCTTTTGTGCCCCCTGCTCACTTAGGCCTTCTGGGCTGCCCTCCCCTGGAGTTTTGTTTGCCTGTTCATTGTACGAGTTGCGTGCGATGGTCCCATGTGGACTTTGTTTTCCTTGATTTACGATTTGGTTTGCCTTATTCATGCTATGTTTTGTATTACAAAAACTTTAAGAAAAAACGATTATACCTAAAACTTACATTTTCTGTTGAATGTGTCCTGCACCGGCATCTGCAGATCACACCGCTGTGAACGTACAAAAACTGAAGGTTTTCAATCCTTAATGTGTCCACACTCATAACCACAAATTGCAAATGCCAACATGTAATCTAACCAATAGTGAATTGTTACAGGGTTTCCCATGATCATACCCTATATACTGGATATATTTGTAGACAATTAAAAATTAAACGTTTTTGAAAATATAAGTAACTAATAGTTTTGCAGAGTTTTAAAGGTTTCCTCTATCTCAGTGGTGACATCTTTGGTCTTGATCAGTTGCTAATGGATGTGCCCATGAGTGCAGGAACTTTCTATGGTCTGAGACAGACACCGAGCAATGATGTCCTTATTGTGGACAGATTATCAGGAGGGGACACTACATGTATGAGAACATATATAACAGGGGTCGACAACCCCTGGCACGCGAGGCATATTTTGCTGGAATAGCAGCCAGCCTGTAACCTTCATGCACTCAATTGAGAGAGTGTCCCTGCTAGAGCTGAGGTGTAGGACACGCCCCCTTCTCTCCCTGCCCACCAATCAGAGGTGAGCCTCTCACTGCACAGGATAAGGGCTCCCTGGACCTGCTGCTGCTACATGTGAGGATGAGGAGGAGCTCCTGCCATCTGCAGCCCTGAATAGGAGAGGAAGCTCCAGGGAGCAAAGTGAAAGCAAATACAACACCAGGTACGTGTGTGTTACTAACTAGTCTCACATATCAGTGTCCCTTATTTAAAGCACACAGGGGGTTAATGTGAGGGACATGATGGGGTTAACTGCTATTAATATGAGGCACATGGAGTTGTAACCTGCAATGCACATGACCAGACTCTTTATGTACAACTGTGGATAAAGTACAGACCTATATATTTCAATTCACCCATATATACAGCCATTCTTTTTGTGGTTGTGTATCTGGACCAAAATGAAGAGCTAAAAATTATAGAGTAGGTCCTATATGTGCCCTATACATACCCTATATCTGTCCTATACATCCCCTATATGTGTCCTATACATCCCCTATATCTGTCCTATACATCCCCTATATCTGTCCTATACATCCCCTATATGTGTCCTATACATCCCCTATATCTGTCCTATACATCCCCTATATCTGTCCTATACATCCCCTATATCTGTCCTATACATCTCCTATATCTGTCCTATACATCCCCTATATCTGTCCTATACATCTCCTATATCTGTCCTATACATCCCCTATATCTGTCCTATACGTACCCTATATCTGTCACTAGATGCAATTATAGCCAAATCCAGTTCCTGGGCACCAGTGCGGTCTCTTTGTTGAAAGTGTGACACCCATTAATTCCTGGCTGGGGTGTTGCTGTTACTGCACCGCCAGGAACTAAAAGTGACTGAAATCAATCTGCGTTTCACTTAGGGAGTGTTCACACTACCGTCGGTGTCCGCTGCTAATGTCCGTTCAAAATCTTGTGTGGACATTAGCATCGGACACTAGCTGTGTCCGTGACATTTTGCATTGATTTAAATGGAGATCAGGTGCGTTTGTTTACTGTCCGTGGGTGTCCTTAACTGTCCGTTCCCAAAGATGTCCGACTTTTCAAGCGGACAGAAAAATCCTATATGTCATCGCTTCTAATGGAAAAGAACATGTGTATCCAGGCAAATAGTGATAAGTGCATGTGGCTGGGAGCGCAGTATGACAGCACCCCTATGTTGTGGTTTGTGCTATATGACTTTAGTGTAGGTGTCGTCAGCTTTACAATTATTGCCCGGCACTCCGAGGACCTCATCTTTGATTTTTTAATTTAAATTGGCACGCTGAACAAAAAAATTTGCCTACCCCTGATATATAACATACATACATCTATAACCTGACCACAGTAAGGACATCATGGCTGGTTATCAGGAGGACACTACATGTATGAGAAGATAACCCAACCACAATAAGGACATCATGGCTGGTTATCAGGAGGACACTACATGTATGAGAAGATAACCCGACCACAATAAGGACATCACGGCTGGTTATCAGGAGGACACTACATGTATGAGAAGATAACCTGACCACAATAAGGACATCACGGCTGGTTATCAGGAGGACACTACATGTATGAGAAGATAACCTGACCACAATAAGGACATCATGGCTGGTTATCAGGAGGACACTACATGTATGAGAAGATAACCCGGATACAATAAGGACATCATGGCTGGTTATCAGGAGGACGCTACATGTATGAGAAGATAACCTGACCACAATAAGGACATCATGGCTGGTTATCAGGAGGACACTACGTGTATGAGAAGATAACCTGACCACAATAAGGACATCACGGCTGGTTATCAGGAGGACACTACATGTATGAGAATATAACCCGACCACAATAAGGACATCATGGCTGGTTATCAGGAGGACACTACATGTATGAGAAGATAACCCGACCACAATAAGGACATCATGGCTGGTTATCAGGAGGACACTACATGTATGAGAAGATAACCTGACCACAATAAGGACATCATGGCTGGTTATCAGGAGGACACTACATGTATGAGAAGATAACCTGACCACAATAAGGACATCATGGCTGGTTATCAGGAGGACACTACGTGTATGAGAAGATAACCTGACCACAATAAGGACATCACGGCTGGTTATCAGGAGGACACTACATGTATGAGAAGATAACCCGACCACAATAAGGACATCATGGCTGGTTATCAGGAGGACACTACATGTATGAGAAGATAACCCGACCACAATAAGGACATCATGGCTGGTTATCAGGAGGACACTACATGTATGAGAAGATAACCTGACCACAATAAGGACATCATGGCTGGTTATCAGGAGGACACTACATGTATGAGAAGATAACCTGACCACAATAAGGACATCATGGCAGGTTATCAGGAGGACACTACATGTATGAGAAGATAACCTGACCACAATAAGAACATCATGGCTGGTTATCAGGAGGACACTACATGTATGAGAAGATAACCTGACCACAATAAGGATATCATAGCTGGTTATCAGGAGGACACTACATGTATGAGAAGATACCTCGAATACAATAAGGACATCATGGCTGGTTATCAGGAGGACACTACATGTATGAGAAGATACCTCGAATACAATAAGGACATCATGGCTGGTTATCAGGAGAACACTACATGTATGAGAAGATAACCTGACCACAATAAGGATATCATAGCTGGTTATCAGGAGGACACTACATATATGAGAAGATAACCCAGACACAATAAGGACATCATGGCTGGGTATCTGACAATTTCCAGACCATAGAGCGTTCCTGCATTCATCATCATATCCATTGCAACTAATAAGGACAAAAGATGTCACCACCGAGACGGTTAGAGAAACTCATTAAGAGGCTGCAAATTTTTTAGTTACTTATTTGCAAAAATGATTACCTTTAAATTGTTTACAAATGTATATGTGGTTATAGTCATAGGAAACCCCTTTAAGGTCACAGTCCATGCAACGGTTTGAAGGCCATAGGTAACACACATTGGCAAAATACAAGGTTGCATCTCAAGTCCGAGTTGGACTGTACGTACATCACTGGTTGGCAAAGTTTTATGATTTCTTGAGTAGAATTGTCGACAGTTGAACTTCTATACAAGAAGGTACAAGCCAAGATGGAGGCTTCAGGTCTAGGTCTGAGGGACAGGAGACAAAATGAGACCAACCATGATGGGAAATCCACTTATCCAAACACAAATATTCCAAGGTTATAATTGGTGATTTTGACCCAATAGAAGACAATTCAATAGCTGGTGAAGCTCAAAAATATTCCCACCACGAGGAAGAACTTCCTGACCTAGAGTCTTGAGTAGAGCTCCAGAAGAAGGTTCTCAAGAACTTATCCAAGGCACCATCCAAGAATCCAGTAAGATACGATGTGGCCTCAGCTCTGTAGACACTTCATTGCCAGTTATGAATCATTGAGGGACAATTCCAAGAAAAATTCCTCAGGCAGAACCGAGATGAAGGAAAGATGGAGAAGATCCGTCAGGTCTGAAGGAGACGGGGACAGTCCTGGTGTATTATACGTGATGAGAGCGCTGAGGACTTTGTCCCATTGGATGACTATCACCGGCCATAAAGCTTCTTTACATTTTCTATGTACATTACGAACACAATGCAAAGTCGTGTCCGGAAGGAGAAGAGTTTGCACAATGTCTTGTAAATGTAGCAGCAAATCCGATCCTTGGCCCGTCACAATGTCCACGAACATCCATCACCTGCCCAGACATGACCGCACTATGGAGAGTCATCTCTCCCCACTTAAAGGGAATGTGTCCCATTGTGTTATATATTAACACCAGATAGTAAAATCTATCACATTTTTATTCTATTTTCTGTACATCATTATGGGGGCGGCCATCTTGTCTGAGCTTAACTGCATTTAGTGACATGCTTTACAGCATAGTCATGGCCATAGGTGGCAGTAGTCTGGAGGGGACTCATTGAGGGCTACGGGAGATGGAGGGAGGGGCAGGAGGTAAGGTGTGATGTCTTCTATTGTCAGAGGTGGAAGAAATGATGGGTAAGGTGTTATTCTATACAGGTGTTATCTTATATTGTAAGGTTCTCTGTGAAGTAAATGAGGTGACTGCTGCAAAGAAATAATGTACAGAATTGGCAAATGTCAGTCTATTATTAGGCTTCGTGATTAGAGTGACAATTGCTGGAGATTTTAGATATTTAAAATATAAATAGAGACAAAGAAAATTAAAAAATGATCAAAAATAAAATAAAATCGCTAAAATTTATTTTAAAAAAACGATTCACAAAAAATGTCGTTTAAAAAGTCCATTTTTGGTGAGACATTGCTATTAACTATAGATAGCCATAGGCATGAACTGCGAGCCATTAGAGCGGTGGGGGGCAACGGGGTCTCATGTGGCTGCTCTCACACTGTATATATGGGATGTGTGGCTGTCCAAGCACTGTATATAGAGGACATGTGGCTGTACTTACACTGTATATAGAGGATATGTGGCTGTACTTACACTGTATATAGAGGACATGTGGCTGTACTTACACTGTATATAGAGGACATGTGGCTGTACTTACACTGTATATAGAGGACATGTGGCTTTACTTACACTGTATATAGAGGACATGTGGCTGTCCTTACACTGTATATAGGGGTATGTGGCTGTCCTCGTACTGTATATACGGACATGTGGCTGTCCTTACACTGTATATAGAGGACATGTGGCTGTGCTCACACTGTATATAGGGGCATGTGGCTGTCCTTACACTGTATATAGGGCCATGTGGCTGTCCTTACACTGTATATAGGGGCATGTGGCTGTCCTTACACTGTATATAGAGGACATGTGGCTGTGCTCATACTGTATATAGGGGTATGTGGCTGTCCTTACACTGTATATAGGGGTATGTGGCTGTCCTTACACTGTATATAGGGGCATGTGGCTGTCCTTACACTGTATATAGGGACATGTGGCTGTCCTTACACTGTATATAGGGGCATGTGGCTGTCCTTACACTGTATATAGGGGTATGTGGCTGTCCTCGTACTGTATATAGGGGCATGTGGCTGTCCTTGTACTGTATATAGGGGACATGTGGCTATCCTTACACTGTATATAGGGGACATGTGGCTGTCCTTGTACTGTATATAGAGGACATGTGGCTGTCCTCACACTGTATATAGAGACATGTGGCTGTACTTACACTGTATATAGGGACATGTGGCTGTACTTACACTGTATATAGGGACATGCGTCTGTCCTTACACTGTATATAGAGACATGTGGCTGTCCTTACACTGTATATAGGGGTATGTGGCTGTCCTTACAGTGTATATAGGGGCATGTGGCTGTCCTTACACTGTATATAGGGCCATGTGGCTGTCCTTACACTGTATATAGGGGCATGTGGCTGTCCTTACACTGTATATAGAGGACATGTGGCTGTGCTCACACTGTATATAGGGGCATGTGGCTGTCCTTACACTGTATATAGGGGTATGTGGCTGTCCTTACACTGTATATAGGGGCATGTGGCTGTCCTTACACTGTATATAGGGCCATGTGGCTGTCCTTACACTGTATATAGGGGCATGTGGCTGTCCTTACACTGTATATAGAGGACATGTGGCTGTGCTCACACTGTATATAGAGGCATGTGGCTGTCCTTACACTGTATATAGGGGTATGTGGCTGTCCTCACACTGTATATAGGGGCATGTGGCTGTCCTTACACTGTATATAGGGCCATGTGGCTGTCCTTACACTGTATATAGGGGCATGTGGCTGTCCTTACACTGTATATAGAGGACATGTGGCTGTGCTCACACTGTATATAGAGGCATGTGGCTGTCCTTACACTGTATATAGGGGTATGTGGCTGTCCTCGTACTGTATATAGGGGCATGTGGCTGTCCTTGTGCTGTATATAGGGGACATGTGGCTGTCCTTACACTGTATATAGGGGTATGTGGCTGTCCTCGTACTGTATATAGGGCCATGTGGCTGTCCTTGTACTGTATATAGGGGACATGTGGCTATCCTTACACTGTATATAGGGGACATGTGGCTGTCCTTGTACTGTATATAGAGGACATGTGGCTGTCCTCACACTGTATATAGAGACATGTGGCTGTACTTACACTGTATATAGGGACATGTGGCTGTACTTACACTGTATATAGGGACATGCGTCTGTCCTTACACTGTATATAGAGACATGTGGCTGTCCTTACACTGTATATAGGGACATGTGGCTGTACTTACACTGTATATAGGGACATGTGGCTGTCCTTACACTGTATATATGGGACATGTGGCTGTCCTTACACTGTATATAGGGACATGTGGCTGTACTTACACTGTATATAGGGACATGTGGCTGTCCTTACACTGTATATAGGGACATGTGGCTGTACTTACACTGTATATAGGGACATGTGGCTGTACTTACACTGTATATAGGGACATGTGGCTGTCCTTACACTGTATATATGGGACATGTGGCTGTCCTTACACTGTATATAGGGACATGTGGTTGTACTTACACTGTATATAGGGACATGCGGCTGTACTTACACTGTATATAGGGCCATGTGGCTGTCCTTACACTGTATATTGGGGTATGTGGCTGTCCTTACACTGTATATAGGGACATGTGGCTGTCCTCACACTGTATATAGGGACATGTGGCTGTCCTTACACTGTATATAGGGCCATGTGGCTGTACTTACACTGTATATAGGGCCATGTGGCTGTCCTTACACTGTATATATGGGACATGTGGCTGTCCTCACACTGTATATAGGGACATGTGGCTGTCCTTACACTGTATATAGGGACATGTGGCTGTCCTTACACTGTATATAGGGACATGTGGCTGTCCTCACACTGTATATAGGGACATGTGGCTGTCCTTACACTGTATATAGGGACATGCGTCTGTCCTTACACTGTGTATAGGGACATGTGGCTGTCCTTACACTGTATATAGGGGTATGTGGCTGTCCTTACACTGTATATAGGGCCATGTGGCTGTCCTTACACTGTATATAGGGACATGTGGCTGTCCTTACACTGTATATAGGGACATGTGGCTGTCCTTACACTGTATATAGGGCCATGTGGCTGTCCTTACACTGTATATAGGGCCATGTGGCTGTCCTTACACTGTATATAGGGACATGTGGCTGTCCTTACACTGTATATAGGGACATGTGGCTGTCCTTACACTGTATATAGGGACATGTGGCTGTCCTTACACTGTATATAGGGCCATGTGGCTGTCCTTACACTGTATATAGGGCCATGTGGCTGTCCTTACACTGTATATAGGGACATGTGGCTGTCCTTACACTGTATATAGGGGTATGTGGCTGTCCTTACACTGTATATAGGGCCATGTGGCTGTCCTTACACTGTATATAGGGACATGTGGCTGTCCTTACACTGTATATATGGGACATGTGGCTGTCCTCACACTGTATATAGGGACATGTGGCTGTCCTTACACTGTATATAGGGACATGTGGCTGTCCTCACACTGTATATAGGGACATGTGGCTGTCCTTACACTGTATATAGGGACATGTGGCTGTCCTTACACTGTATATAGGGACATGTGGCTGTCCTTACACTGTATATAGGGACATGTGGCTGTCCTCACACTGTATATAGGGACATGTGGCTGTCCTTACACTGTATATAGGGACATGCGTCTGTCCTTACACTGTGTATAGGGACATGTGGCTGTCCTTACACTGTGTATATAGGGACATGTGGCTGTCCTTACACTGTGTATAGGGACATGTGGCTGTCCTTACACTGTATATTGGGACATGTGGCTGTACTTACACTGTAGATAGGGACATGTGGCTGTCCTTACACTGTATATAGGGACATGTGGCTGTCCTTACACTGTATATATGGGACATGTGGCTGTCCTTACACTGTATATATGGGACATGTGGCTGTCCTTACACTGTATATAGGGACATGTGGCTGTACTTACACTGTATATAAGGACATGTGGCTGTACTTACACTGTATATAGGGACATGTGGCTGTCCTTACACTGTATATAGGGACATGTGGCTATCCTGGCACTGTATATAGGGACATGTGGCTGTCCTGACACTGTATATAGGGCCATGTGGCTGTCCTTACACTGTATATAGGGACATGTGGCTGTACTTACACTGTATATAGGGACATGTGGCTGTCCTTGTACTGTATATAGGGGACATGTGGCTGTCCTTACACTGTATATATTGGACATGCGTCTGTCCTTACACTGTATATATGGGACATGCGTCTGTCCTTACACTGTATATAGGGACAAGTGGTTGTACTTACACTGTATATAGGGACATGTGGCTGTCCTTACACTGTATATAGGGACATGTGGCTGTCCTTACACTGTATATAGGGACATGTGGCTGTCCTTACACTATATATGGGACTTGTGGCTGTCCTTACACTGTATATAGGGGTATGTGGCTGTCCTTACACTGTATATAGGGACATGTGGCTGTACTTACACTGTATATAGGGGTATGTGGCTGTCCTTACACTGTATATTGGGGTATGTGGCTGTCCTTACACTGTATATAGGGACATGTGGCTGTCCTTACACTGTATATAAGGACATGTGGCTGTACTTACACTGTATATAGGGACATGTGGCTGTCCTTACACTGTATATAGGGACATGTGGCTATCCTGGCACTGTATATAGGGACATGTGGCTGTCCTGACACTGTATATAGGGCCATGTGGCTGTCCTTACACTGTATATAGGGACATGTGGCTGTCCTTACACTGTATATAGGGACATGTGGCTGTCCTTACACTGTATATAGGGACATGTGGCTGTCCTTACACTGTATATAGGGGTATGTGGCTGTCCTTACAGTGTATATAGGGACATGTGGCTGTACTTACACTGTATATAGGGACATGTGGCGGTCCTTACACTGTATATAGGGCCATGTGGCTGTCCTTACACTGTATATAGGGGTATGTGGCTGTCCTTACACTGTATATAGGGACATGTGGCTGTCCTTACACTATATATATGGGACTTGTGGCTGTCCTTACACTGTATATATGGGACATGTGGCTGTCCTTACACTGTATATAGGGCCATGTGGCGGTGCTTACACTGTATATAGGGCCATGTGGCGGTCCTTACACTGTATATTGGGACATGTGGCTGTACTTACACTGTATATAGGGACATGTGGCTGTCCTTACACTGTATATATGGGACATGTGGCTGTCCTCACACTGTATATAGGGACATGTGGCTGTACTTACACTGTATATATGGGACATGCGTCTGTCCTTACACTGTATATAGGGCCATGTGGCTGTCCTTACACTGTATATAGGGACATGTGGCTGTCCTCACACTGTATATAGAGACATGTGGCTGTCCTTACACTGTATATAGGGACATGTGGATGTCCTTACACTGTATATAGGGCCATGTGGCTGTCCTTACACTTTATATAGGGACATGTGGCTGTCCTTACACTGTATATAGGGACATGTGGCTGTCCTTACACTATATATATGGGACTTGTGGCTGTCCTTACACTGTATATAGGGACATGTGGCTGTCCTTACACTGTATATAGGGGTATGTGACTGTCCTTACACTGTATATAGGGACATGTGGCTGTACTTACACTGTGTATAGGGACATGTGGCTGTACTTACACTGTATATAGGGGTATGTGGCTGTCCTTACACTGTATATTGGGGTATGTGGCTGTCCTTACACTGTCTATAGGGACATGTGGCTGTCCTTACACTGTATATAGGGACATGTGGCTGTCCTTACACTGTATATAAGGACATGTGGCTGTACTTACACTGTATATAGGGACATGTGGCTGTCCTTACACTGTATATATGGGACATGTGGCTGTCCTCACACTGTATATAGGGACATGTGGCTGTACTTACACTGTATATAGGGCCATGTGGCTGTCCTTACACTGTATATAGGGACATGTGGCTGTCCTCACACTGTATATAGGGACATGTGGCTGTACTTACACTGTATATAGGGGACATGTGGCTATCCTGGCACTGTATATAGGGACATGTGGCTGTCCTGACACTGTATATAGGGCCATGTGGCTGTCCTTACACTGTATATAGGGACATGTGGCTGTACTTACACTGTATATAGGGACATGTGGCTGTCCTTACACTGTATATAGGGACATGTGGCTGTCCTTACACTGTATATAGGGGTATGTGGCTGTCCTTACAGTGTATATAGGGACATGTGGCTGTCCTTACACTGTATATAGGGACATGTGGCTGTCCTTACACTGTATATAGGGACATGTGGCTGTCCTGGCACTGTATATAGGGACATGTGGCTGTCCTCGCACTGTATATAGGGCCATGTGGCTGTCCTTACACTGTATATAGGGCCATGTGGCGGTACTTACACTGTATATAGGGCCATGTGGCTGTCCTTACACTGTATATAGGGCCATGTGGCGGTCCTTACACTGTATATAGGGCCATGTGGCTGTCCTTACACTGTATATAGGGACATGTGGCTGTCCTTACACTGTGTATATAGGGACATGTGGCTGTCCTTACACTGTATATAGGGGTATGTGGCTGTCCTTACACTGTATATATGGGACATGTGGCTGTCCTTACACTGTATATAGGGACATGTGGCTGTACTTACACTGTATATAGGGACATGTGGCTGTCCTTACACTGTATATAGGGACATGTGGCTGTCCTTACACTGTATGTAGGGACATGTGGCTGTCCTTACACTGTGTATATAGGGACATGTGGCTGTCCTTACACTGTATATAGGGGCATGTGGCTGTCCTTACACTGTATATAGGGACATGTGGCTGTCCTTACACTGTATATAGGGACATGTGGCTGTCCTCACACTGTATATAGGGACATGTGGCTGTCCTTACACTGTGTATAGGGACATGTGGATGTCCTTACACTGTATATAGGGCCATGTGGCTGTCCTTACACTTTATATAGGGACATGTGGCTGTCCTTACACTGTATATAGGGACATGTGGCTGTCCTTACACTATATATATCGGACTTGTGGCTGTCCTTACACTGTATATAGGGACATGTGGCTGTCCTTACACTGTATATAGGGGTATGTGACTGTCCTTACACTGTATATAGGGACATGTGGCTGTACTTTCACTGTGTATAGGGACATGTGGCTGTACTTACACTGTATATTGGGGTATGTGGCTGCCCTTACACTGTATATAGGGACATGTGGCTGTCCTTACACTGTATATAAGGACATGTGGCTGTACTTACACTGTATATAGGGACATGTGGCTGTCCTTACACTGTATATATGGGACATGTGGCTGTCCTCACACTGTATATAGGGACATGTGGCTGTCCTTACACTGTATATAGGGCCATGTGGCTGTCCTTACACTGTATATAGGGACATGTGGCTGTCCTCACACTGTATATAGGGACATGTGGCTGTACTTACACTGTATATAGGGGACATGTGGCTATCCTGGCACTGTATATAGGGACATGTGGCTGTCCTGACACTGTATATAGGGCCATGTGGCTGTCCTTACACTGTATATAGGGACATGTGGCTGTCCTTACACTGTATATAGGGACATGTGGCTGTCCTTACAGTGTATATAGGGACATGTGGCTGTACTTACACTGTATATAGGGACATGTGGCTGTCCTTACACTGTATATAGGGACATGTGGCTGTCCTGGCACTGTATATAGGGACATGTGGCTGTCCTGGCACTGTATATAGGGCCATGTGGCTGTCCTTACACTGTATATAGGGCCATGTGGCTGTCCTTACACTGTATATAGGGCCATGTGGCTGTCCTTACACTGTATGTAGGGACATGTGGCTGTCCTTACACTGTATATAGGGGCATGTGGCTGTCCTTACACTGTATATAGGGACATGTGGCTGTCCTTACACTGTATATAGGGACATGTGGCTGTCCTTACACTGTATATATGGGACATGTGGCTGTCCTTACACTGTATATATGGGACATGTGGCTGTCCTTACACTGTATATAGGGACATGTGGCTGTACTTACACTGTATATAGGGACATGTGGCTGTACTTACACTGTATATATGGGACATGTGGCTGTCCTTACACTGTATGTAGGGACATGTGGCTGTCCTTACACTGTGTATATAGGGACATGTGGCTGTCCTTACACTGTATATAGGGGCATGTGGCTGTCCTTACACTGTATATAGGGACATGTGGCTGTCCTTACACTGTATATAGGGACATGTGGCTGTCCTCACACTGTATATAGGGACATGTGGCTGTCCTTACACTGTATATAGGGACATGTGGATGTCCTTACACTGTATATAGGGACATGTGGATGTCCTTACACTGTATATAGGGCCATGTGGCTGTCCTTACACTTTGTATAGGGACATGTGGCTGTCCTTACACTGTATATAGGGACATGTGGCTGTCCTTACACTATATATATGGGACTTGTGGCTGTCCTTACACTGTATATAGGGACATGTGGCTGTCCTTACACTGTATATAGGGGTATGTGACTGTCCTTACACTGTATATAGGGACATGTGGCTGTACTTACACTGTGTATAGGGACATGTGGCTGTACTTACACTGTATATAGGGACATGCGGCTGTCCTTACACTGTATATAGGGACATGTGGCTGTCCTTACACTGTATATAAGGACATGTGGCTGTACTTACACTGTATATAGGGACATGTGGCTGTCCTTACACTGTATATATGGGACATGTGGCTGTCCTCACACTGTATATAGGGACATGTGGCTGTCCTTACACTGTATATAGGGCCATGTGGCTGTCCTTACACTGTATATAGGGACATGTGGCTGTCCTCACACTGTATATAGGGACATGTGGCTGTACTTACACTGTATATAGGGGACATGTGGCTATCCTGGCACTGTATATAGGGACATGTGGCTGTCCTGACACTGTATATAGGGCCATGTGGCTGTCCTTACACTGTATATAGGGACATGTGGCTGTACTTACACTGTATATAGGGACATGTGGCTGTCCTTACACTGTATATAGGGACATGTGGCTGTCCTTACACTGTATATAGGGGTATGTGGCTGTCCTTACACTGTATATAGGGACATGTGGCTGTACTTACACTGTATATAGGGACATGTGGCTGTCCTTACACTGTATATAGGGACATGTGGCTGTACTTACACTGTATATAGGGACATGTGGCTGTACTTACACTGTATATAGGGACATGTGGCTGTCCTGGCACTGTATATAGGGACATGTGGCTGTCCTTACACTGTATATAGGGACATGTGGCTGTCCTTACACTGTATATAGGGACATGTGGCTGTCCTTACACTGTATATAGGGGTATGTGGCTGTCCTTACAGTGTATATAGGGACATGTGGCTGTGCTCACACTGTATACAGGGACATGTGGCTGTCCTTACACTGTATATAGGGACATGTGGCTGTCCTTACACTGTGTATAGGGCCATGTGGCTGTCCTTACACTGTATATAGGGCCATGTGGCTGTCCTTACACTGTATGTAGGGACATGTGGCTGTCCTTACACTGTATATATGGGACATGTGGCTGTCCTGGCACTGTATATAGGGCCATGTGGCTGTCCTTACACTGTATATAGGGCCATGTGGCGGTCCTTACACTGTATATAGGGCCATGTGGCTGTCCTTACACTGTATGTAGGGACATGTGGCTGTCCTTACACTGTGTATATAGGGACATGTGGCTGTCCTTACACTGTATATAGGGGCATGTGGCTGTCCTTACACTGTATATATGGGACATGTGGCTGTCCTTACACTGTATATATGGGACATGTGGCTGTCCTTACACTGTATATAGGGACATGTGGCTGTACTTACACTGTATATAGGGACATGTGGCTGTCCTTACACTGTATATAGGGACATGTGGCTGTCCTTACACTGTATGTAGGGACATGTGGCTGTCCTTACACTGTGTATATAGGGACATGTGGCTGTCCTTACACTGTATATAGGGGCATGTGGCTGTCCTTACACTGTATATTGGGGCATGTGGCTGTCCTTACACTGTATATAGGGACATGTGGCTGTCCTTACACTGTATATAGGGACATGTGGCTGTTCTTACACTGTATATAGGGACATGTGGCTGTCCTTACACTGTATATAGGGACATGTGGCTGTCCTTACACTGTATATAGGGACATGCGTCTGTCCTTACACTGTATATATGGGACATGTGGCTGTCCTTACACTGTATATATGGACATGTAGCTGTCCTTGTACTTCATGCTGGAGGTGACACCATACATAGTAAGTCACTATCGGTTCTCTCATTGTATATAGGGGATGTGTCTGCCATGGCACACTTTGGCTCAGTATGTTGGAGGATCGGTATAGGAGATATATATTGTATGTCATTCTTATGAAGAACATATGGCTGGCCGTGAACAGTAATATGTAATATAATAGGGGGTGAGATAATGAGAACATGTCAGACCCCCTGATTTTGGGTTTTACTTGGGCTCGTGGTGTTCTGGAAAAATATGGGCAACTTTTTGGATGTTGTGCTGAGTATTTGTGAGGACGGGGCTCTGTCTCCAGGACCTTGTATGGATTTATGAGCACACATATTATTGCCACCTTTCCAGACTTCAGCCCAATGACCTGACCCTCTCGGCGCACACCGCGGTGGGTGATAGGGGTGTCGGGCACCGAGCACACAGCCTCTGTGGTGTCCTTTGGTTGAGCCCACCATAGAATAACTTCTCTGACTACTGAGCTCTCCATAGTACCTGTGGCTTATAAGACTGTGCCATGGTCACATATATCACATATCTGCTTGTACCTGACCCTGTGTATGGTCCAGCTGTGCTGTAATGGTCTATGTCAGGGGTCATACAGGGCGTATGGGCTTATAGTGTGTCATCTCTTATCATGGGGTCAAAATAAATCTGTAAGATAAAGGGAAAAAACTCCATTAGATGCTGAAACACGGCCCGCAGCAATGAATACAGCGCCACCCGCAGGGCACAGCTACAGCTCTGTGGTATTATCTGTAGGGACAGATCTTGTGTCACATCCGGGCCTGAGAGTCCTGGGGGCCATAAGGTGTCTGCGCCCAATATGGTGGGACCAGTACTAGAAATGATACGATAGATAGATAGATAGATAGATAGATAGATAGATAGATAGATAGGAGATAGATAGATAGATAGATAGATAGATAGATAGATAGATAGATAGGAGATAGATAGATAGGAGATAGATAGATAGATAGATAGATAGATAGATAGATAGATAGATAGGAGATAGATAGATAGATAGATAGATAGATAGATAGATAGATAGGAGATAGATAGATAGATAG
Source organism: Leptodactylus fuscus (assembly GCF_031893055.1). Classification (NCBI taxonomy): domain Eukaryota; kingdom Metazoa; phylum Chordata; class Amphibia; order Anura; family Leptodactylidae; genus Leptodactylus; species Leptodactylus fuscus. Next base: position 234,983,491 of record NC_134267.1, on the reverse strand, counting down.
ATAGATAGATAGATAGATAGATAGATAGGAGATAGATAGATAGATAGATAGATAGATAGATAGATAGATAGGAGAAAGATAGATAGATAGATAGATAGATAGATAGATAGATAGATAGATAGGAGATAGATAGATAGATAGATAGATAGATAGGAGATAGATAGATAGATAGATAGATAGATAGATAGAGAGATAGGAGATAGATAGATAGATAGATAGATAGATAGATAGATAGATAGATAGATAGATGATAATGATTGATAGATAGATAGATAGATAGATAGATAGATAGATAGATAGGAGATAGATAGATAGATAGATAGATAGATAGATAGATAGATAGATAGATGATAATGATTGATAGATAGATAGATAGATAGATAGATAGATAGATAGATAGATAGATAGATAGATAGATAGATAGATAGGAGATTTCTCATTTTATTCTCTAGCTGGGCCTCATACAGTAGAATATTCCGGATATCTTTTGCTATATCCGCAGACAGCTCACATCTCCATCTCAGGTGTCGGCTGTGGTTATTTTGCATTATGACACCATGTAGATATTTCCAGGTATTCCGGACGCTTAGTATCAGGGGAATGTTCTGTGGTTACCGGATAGTCAGTGTCATATACAAAGCTGCTACATGTCCGGCTCTCGGTATCCGCTCTCCCCGCATGCAAAAAAGTTGATTTGCTTCTGAGATGTTTCAGTATCTACAGACAACATGGAAATATGGAAAGCAACAAACCTGAGAGCTGCAGGACTGGGAGACAGTCAGCGGGGGTGGAGGGGCTGGTGTATAGACCCCACAGAATGTAGGCAATGTGCCCCCTATAGTATACAGACATATAGGCAATGTGCCCCCTATAGTATACAGACATGTAGGCAATGTGCCCCCTATAGTATACAGACATGTAGGCAATGTGCCCCCTATAGTATACAGACATATAGGCAATGTGCCCCCTATAGTATACAGACATATAGGCAATGTGCCCCCTATAGTATACAGACATATAGGCAATGTGCCCTCTATAGTATACAGACATGTAGGCAATGTGCCCCCTATAGTATACAGACATGTAGGCAATGTGCCCCCTATAGTATACAGACATGTAGGCAATGTGCCCCCTATAGTATACAGACATATAGGCAATGTGACCCCCATAGTATACAGACATATAGGCAATGTGCGGACCCCCTATAGTATATATACAGGTCTCTATGCAGCAGGTCACTGTGCAGGCTCAGAATGGCACATGTGTTTATCTATTGGTGGAATAAGAGCTAGTTCACACAGAGTTTTTTGCAGGCAGATTTTGACACAGAATCCGCTTCAAAATCCGCCTGCCATAAAGGTTCCTATTGACCTCAATGGGAGTTGCTCACTTTTTTATTCGTTAGCTAGCTGAAAAAAAGAAGCAACATGCGCTATCTTGCTGTGGACGCCGGGGTTGAGTCAGACTCCCTCTCTATTAGGCCCATTCATTCAATTTCTTTTCTCCATGCTCAATGTGGTCATACAAGGACACAGGTGGAGTCAACTTTAATCCATTTCAACTGGCTGCAAGTGTGATTTAGTTACTGTCACCACCTGTTAGGTGCCTCAGGTAAGTAACAGGTGCTGTTAATGACACAAATTAGAGAAGCATCACATGATTTTTCAAACAGTGCCAATACTTTTGTCCACCCCCTTTTTGTATGTTTGCTATGGAATTATATCCAATTTGGCTTTTTGACAATTCTTTTTGTGGTCCCATAGGGGCAAGCAGAAACATGTATAGGGTAGAAACATAGGGTATATAGGATCCCATATACACTCAAACCAGCTTTCCTCGGTGTATACACCATAAAATTTGCATTTATATACATCTTAAAATTTGTAAGGCTTGGAAATGCAGCTGGGGAGCAAGGTTGTGTTGAAGCTATAGCGCATCACATGGCTACTTCTCTGCGGCAGCAAGCATTGCACTTCCCCACAGTCCCCGGCTTGAAGATCACATTGAGTAGGCTGCAGGGTACAAACCTAACCAGGCCCGAGCACCAGAAAGAGGTGTTACAATGGCTGGAGGACAATGCTTCCAGCACATTCTCCACCAGCCAGTCAGCCTCTACCTCAACTCCTCCTCCTACCCAACAGACTGCTCCTCCTTCCTCACAACATGCCCAATTTTCCCAGCAGAGTAACCCCACCTTTCCCGCCTCCCAGGAGCTGTTTTAGGGTCCTTTCACTGTCCTTATCTCTGTCCTACCACGTCCTGAATCCCAGGAGCTACCAGACGACTTTCTGTGTCCTGATGCCCAAACACTGGAGCATCCGCCATCTCCTGTTGATTTTGTTGTTCTTGACCAGCAACCCACCCTCAGTGACGATGACGAGACACAGTTGCCATCAGGGTAGTCTGTTGCCATGAGCGTTGTGCAGGAGGAGGAGCCGAGAGAGGATTTGGAAGAGGAGGTGGTGGATGACGAGGACACTGACCCGACCTGGACAGGGGGTATGTCAAGCGGGGAGAGCAGTGGAGATGTGGAGAGAGGTGCAGCACCAAAAAGGGTAGCTAGAGGCAGAGGCATGTCCAGAGGCAGAGGTCAGCTGCTTCGCCGAAGCCAGGCCACAGCCAGCAAGGTCCAAGATGTTCCCTATTCTAGCCAGCCTAGAAAAATTCCCTCATCGAGGCCACGGTCTTCAGTGGTGTGGAGATTTTTCAATGTATGCGCGGAGGACAAATATAGTGCCGATTGCACACTCTGTAACTCGAAACTGAGTAGGGGCTCTGAAAAGAGCAACCTCACAACAACTGCTATGCGCCGTCATTTGGAAGGCAAGCACTGGGCTCAGTGGCAGAGTGCAAACGCTGTACTATCGCCGTCCGGCTTTGCCACCATTGCCTCTCCCACTCTTGCTGGTGCTGCAGTCCAGACCAGCAGCCAGGAAACCTCCACATCTGCCTCCACCACTTTTGGGACTTCTCCCTCATCCTCCCCTTTTCCTGCCTCAGCTCCTTCTCCTGGACCATCATGCGCCTCTTTCCAGTAACCCACCATCTCCTAGACTTTTGAGCGCAGGCAAAAATACAGCGCTACCCACCCCCATGCACAAGCCTTAAATGCGCACATCTCCAAACTACTGGCCCAGGAGATAATGCCATTCCGGCTTGTGGAAACTCAGGCCTTCCGTGACCTGATGGCAACTGCGGCACCTCGCTATGCCATCCCTAGCCGTCAGTACTTCTCCCGGTGTGCCGTCCCCGCCTTGCACCAGCTGTGTTGTGTCACGCAACATCACGCGGGCCCTTAGTTCCACGATTTGCACAAAGGTCCACTTGAACACCGATGCGTGGACAAGTGCATGCGGACAGGGACACAACATCTCAATCACGGCACAATGGGTGAATGTAGTTGAGGCTGGGACCGGGTCACAATCTGTGGCGGTCTACCTCGTCTCCTCGCCCAACATTCCTGGCAGGAGCTCTGAACCACCACCCTCCTCCTCCTCCGCCATCACATTGACCCCAGCTACCAGCTGGTAACGTTGCAGCACTGGCGTTGGTAGACGTCAGCAGGCTGTGCTGAAGCTGATCAGCTTGGGGGACAGACAGCACACTGCCTCCGAGGTGAGGGATGCCCTCCTTGATGAGACGGCAACATGGCTTTCGCCGCTGCACCTGGGCCCAGGCATGGTCGTGTATGATAACGGCCGCAACCTGGTAGCGGTTCTGGAGCTTGCCAACCTCCGACACGTTCCATGCCTGGCCCATGTGTTCAATTTAGTGGTGCAACAGTTTTTAAAAACATACCCCAATATAGCCGAGCTACTGGTGAAAGTGCGGCGCTTGTGCGCCCACTTTTGCAACTCCACAGTAGCCGCTGCTAGCCTCTAAAGCCTCCAGCAACGCCTCCATCTGCCAGAACACCGGCTGATGTGCGACGTCCCCACACGCTGGAACTCGACGTACCACATGTTGAGCAGAGTGTGTGAGCAGCAGAGACCCTTGATGGAGTACCATCTCCAAAACCCAAGGGTTCCTCAGAGTCAGCTCCCTCACTTTCTGCACCATGAGTGGCCATGGATGGCAGACTTATGCGAGACCTTGCGTGTCTTTGAGGAGTCAACCATGAGGGTCAGTTGTGACGACGCAATTGTGAGTGTCACAATCCCCCTCCTGTGTGTGATGCGAGAATCTCTCATCGCCATCAGGGATAACGCAGTGGACGCTGAGGAGTCGGGCATAGGAGCTGAAACATCCCAGCAGGATAGTCAGGGCACACTCCTGTCCGCTTCACAGTGTATATTGAGGAAGGAGGAGGACGAAGTGGTAGATCTCATTGTCACACAGGAGGGTAGCGGGGAAGTTCAGTGCGTCCCATTGCTGCAGCACGGTTGAGGCAAAATGAAGGAGGAGGAGGAAATGGAGAGTGACCATTCCGGTGGGGGCAGCCAAGTGATGCCAAGTAACACTCTGGCACACATGGCTGAATACATGTTGGGTTGCTTTGCAACTGACAAACGCATTGCCAAAATCCTGGAGAGCAACCAATACTGGATTTTTGCAATCCTTGACCCCGGTATAAAAATTTTGTTTGCAATTTTATTCCAGTAGAGGGGAGGGCCAGTCACATGAGTGATTGCCACAAGCAACTGGTGCAGAATATGATGGAGATGTTTCCATCAACTGTCGTTGGCGGCAGGGAGGAGAGTTCCTCCAACAGGCCACAAACTCATCCGGTCCACACCCGGCAGGGGCACACTCTCCAAGGTCTGGGACACGTTAATGGCACCCACTCGCCAAAGTACCGCCACTGAGTGGCCTAGTGTCACCAGGAGGGATAAGTATAGGCGCATGTTGCGGGAGTACCTGGCCGACCCCAGCCCTGTCCTCTCCGATCCCTCTGCGGCCTATACTTATTGGGTCTCCAAGTTGGATTTGTGGCTGGAACTTGCGCTGTACGCATTGGAGGTCCTTTCCATTGGTGTCAATCCACCCTGATACCCCCAACTCTGCTGGTTAGAGTGTCAATCCACCCTGATACCCGTGATGTTGGGGTAATACAGGGACTTGGACATGTTAGATGCCCCCAGACATGCTTCCCCTGCTGTCCCAGTTGCATTGCAGAGGTGTTGGCATCATTTCCTGGGGTGTGATAGTGGACTTGGGGACTCTCCTGAGTCAAATAGTGGTTTCCCCTGAAATAAACGTTTTTTTCCCATAGACTATAATGGGGTTCGATATTCGTTTGTTCGTAGTCGAATATTGAGGGTCTATTCGAAACGAATATTGAATATTTCACTGTTCGCTCATCTCTAATTTTCTCTACTGACATGATTGGACCTGCAATATGCTAATGATACACTAGAGGGCGCATCCTGTTATTTACATTCTTGGACCAACAATTTCTTATTTATACACTAGATGGCGCTCTGGGATTTAAATGATTAGAGGCTGTAATATATTATTTATACACTAGATGGCGCTCTGGGATTTAAATGATTAGAGGCTGTAATATATTATTTATACACTAGATGGCGCTCTGGGATTTAAATGATTAGAGGCTGTAATATATTATTTATACACTAGATGGCGCCATGTAATTTATAGAACTGAATCTCTACCCTAGAGGGCGCTCTAAGTCTGATGACTTTAAATGGCAACGGAGCGCCCTCTGCTGTACAAACCGGTTATTGCACCTCAGTTATGTAAAGCGGGTTAGGCTCCCTCTGGCGGCAGACTGGCGCACTGCACAGAGGCAGGATCGGGATCGCGCGGCTCGTCCTTGTGTTATCGCAGTGCATGCCGGGTCTGCACCGGGGTTTGAACAGTCTGGCGGCAAATCTCTCCAGCAGAAGCGCAGTCTGCACTGGGATCACGGAAAAGACGGAAAATAATCGCAGCATGGCCGCCCGGACACCGAGGAAGAGGAGGCAGCGCTCCGGCAGTGCGGACGGGTGAGAGCGGGCGGGTGTCACAGGATCCGGGTGGAGAATGATCAGATTAGGGGCCCTGTGTATGACCCGGGTGTCTGCTGCGCATTGTGGTGCACTGGTGGTGATAAGCTGCAGGGGGCGCTGCGAGCTGCAGATCATCACTGCTTATGTTATATAACAGAGCGCCTGCAGTGACCGCCGCGGCCGCCCGGTGGCAGCGCTGAGCAGCAGGTCCGTACCATGTACAATGGGGGGAGCCCGGGCCTGTGATATTCTATAGGGGGTAATAAGAGGTAACATCCCCTGCACTACATGTCCCAGCAGGCCGCGGGGGAGGTCACATGACCTGTCCCTGCCGCACTGCATGCTGGGTAGACCTGGTCTATGGGGTCTGTATCTTGTCCCTGTCTCCATTCCTATAATCCGGCGTCCGATGGTCCGGAATTCCGTTTCTCCGTATAAATGGCGAGCACAGACGACCGCCGGCGCCATTGTGAGCCAAAAATAGCAGCAGCCCCCAAAATCTCCTGGGACTGGCTGTCATGTGACCGCGCCGGCCTGGCGTCGCCGTGTGGAAATCGCCAATATCGGAAAATCTAAAATTTAAACTTTTTCCCTGATTTTTGGGTGTCAGAATTTTCATATATGGGATGTAAATCTGTAGTGAGGCCGTGCAGGGTCTGCGGAAAGCTGGGTGGCGGTTTCTGGTGACAGATACGGTGATAATTCTGCGAGCGGCGATGCCGGATTATCTGAGAGGTGATGTAATATGACCAGTCACAGCGCCCTCCTCCTGTAGTGGCTGTGCCTGGTACTGCAGCCTAATGGGGCCTATTATACTACGCGCAGTACCAGGCACGGCCACTAGAGGAGAGTAGTTGTCAGACCAGTCCAATGGAAACAGGAAAATCCCTTTAACGGGCGAAAACCGGAGATTTTCGGATCTCGGACAACTGGAATTTTCACCTTCTTCTCTCTCCCGCAGTCCCTGTTCGTCCTTCGGAACGCCGGTCAAGAAGTTAATGGTAGATTGCAGCGTCGTCCTGACCCCGCTCCAGTCCAGGAACCCGAACCGCGGCGACACCATGAACCGCTCGCCAACACCGATCTACACGACCATCCAGGACCCCAAAGCGAAGGAGAACATGGCGGTCTCCCCCCTGAAGAGCAGCGTCGCCCGGAAGCTCATTGTGTCGCCCCAACTGCCGGAGCGCAGCATGGAGGACGCTTACGTTTTCTCGCCTGGCTCCTCTCCCAAGGTTCCGGCAAGGTCGTTCTATAAGAAAGAGAGCGTGTACGTGACGCCGATCGACCGGAAGCTGATCAGCGAGAGTAAGGGGCGGAGCGGTAAAAACACGTCGCCTCCGGTGAAGGAGTCTTCGAAATTTACCAGGACGAAGAAGTCGGTGACCGTAAAGAAAAGGAAGACGGGCGGAAATACCGCGGCGCTGAAAAAAACGCCAAAAACTGGGGCACCCAAAAATAAGAGTCCCCCGCCCCCGAAAAGTGATGGCTCGGTCGTGCCAAGTCCGGAGCCCACCGAAACGTCACCCGAAGAGCCGAGTGTTCCGAAAAGCGCCATCTTGGGGCTGAAGATGAAACCAAGGCCCAGGTTGACCGTAGGCGCCGCCTTCTTCGCCACCAGCAAGAAGCCGCATTCTGCGCCCAAGCGGCCCCCCGCCCACGTCAAGTTTCCGGCATCTTCCAAATCTTCATTCAAACCCGTAAAAGGGAGCGTGGCGCCAGCGGTGATGCCAAGCGGGAAGGTGGCGGGCGGCTCCAGCCTGAAGGGAAACACACAGTCTCAGAGGAGTGAGGGTGACCTGAAGAAGAGTCCGGAAGATACCAAGGCAGAGAGTAGGCCCAGCCCACAACAAGATGGCTCCACCTCAGAGGTAAACGAGATAAAGGGGTGGCGGCCTGTGGGAGGGGCATATGATGGGGGTGGCGGCCTGTGGGAGGGGCATATAATGGGGGTGGCGGCCTGTGGGAGGGGCATATGATGGGGTGGCGGCCTGTGGGAGGGGCACATGATGGGGGTGGGGGCCTGTGGGAGGGGCATATAATGGGGGTGGCGGCCTGTGGGAGGGGCATATGATGGGGTGGCGGCCTGTGGGAGGGGCACATGATGGGGGTGGCGGCCTGTGGGAGGGGCATATGATGGGGGTTGTGCACAAAGAACTTTTTGGGTAGTGTGATATCATTGGAACCACTGGGACGCATTTTGCATTGTAATTTGCCACTCCGGCATTGCTGATTGTTTCCTTTTTTTTCCTCCATAGGGACCAAGCGGTGAATCTGCGATTACGTTTGACGCCGATGACCCTATAGTGAAATCATCGGAGAAAAAAGGTAACGGCCGCAGGAGGCGCTGTAATCACAGGAAGGGGTTTGTGGTAGGTTTTGCCATACCTGCTGCTTCCTCTTAAAGGGAGTCTGACAACAGAACCCAGGACATCAAGTGAACCCCGCAGATAGATAGGTCTGGGTCTCCTGAGTCTGGCGCTGTTTCCCCCGTGTGAATCGCTGCCTCCATTGCTGAGATATCGCTGAGTTTGTTGATATGCAAATGAGCTGTAGAGTAATGGCCGCCTCCATGGATCTCAAAATTATTGACAAAACTTGTGATATCTCGGCAACAGAGGCCCCGATTCACAAGGGGAAAACTGCGTTTGATTCAGGTGACCCTAACCTATCTATCTGCGGGGCTGGGTTGATAGGCTGGGGTCTGGTGACAATCCCTTTAATTGTTCTAAATCAATGGTTCTCAACCTGTGGTACGTGCTGTTGGTGAGGACATTGGGGTGATATGTTGGGTTCTGCTGACAGACTCCCTTTAACAAACAGGAAATGCTATTTTGTCCATCATGGGTCACTGCTGGGGTCAGTGATTGGCTGATCAGTCACTTCCTGTGTGTCAAGAGGGAACAGGAAGTGGATATTGGTGGGGCCGAGAAGTGTCAGAATAATGATTTTTGTTGTTGTTGTTTTTAATTTTCTGATTCTTCTTTGTTTTCGTCTTGCTGCAGACCCCTCGGTGTACCCCATCTTCAGCACTCCAGCCGCCGTCACCAAGAAACGGTCAGTCTATCTGCCCCTCCCCCCCTTTTGTGTTGTTTTTATTACTTACATGTATACGAGTCATTGTGTATATTCTTCTATTACTTGTGACATTGACGCCGCTCCTCCTCCTCAGACCCTTAGACCTGCGGGGGGCGCTGACGTCTCCGGTCTGCTCCAGTACTCCGGTCAATGTGCCGTCTGCCCTGAACAAAGTGCAAAAACTGAGCAAGAGGAAAGACGTCAACAAAGTGTCCGAGGATCAGCTGATCATTGTAAGTCTGACTCCTCTCCTGAAATCCTCTGTGCTGCTGAAGTCCCCGCTCCTTACGCTATGTGACCGTTTCTGACCTCTAACGGGGCCAACTCGCTCCTCTTGAAATACTCTGTGCTGCTGATGACCCTGCCCCTTCTACTATGTAACTGTCTGTAACCTCTCATATAGTTTGCACACTCCTCTCCTGAAACACTCTGTGCTGCTGTGCACTTTGTCCCTTACGCTTTTCTGACCTCCTGTAATATCAGCACACTGTTTTCCTGAGATACTCTGTGCTGCAGATGTTCATTCGCACCCCTTTCTGTGCAGGACGCTGGTCAGAAGCGCTTTGGTCCGGTTTCGTGCAGCACCTGCGGGATGATCTATTCGGCGTCCAGTCTAGAGGATGAGGCTCAGCACGTGCAGTATCACCAGAGGCTACTGGAGAGCATCCACTATGTGGTAAGGACCCTCCCTCCATGGCCTGTAGGGGGCAGAATCCTTCTGTAACCTAGTATTTCAATTCGTTGCGATCTAACTTCTCACAGCTGAGGGTTTGTTGCAGTGTAGGCTGTAGGTAAGAATATATCTGACGTATTAAAACAGACTGCAACTGAGTGGGCCAGGTCAGGAGGGGACTCTGGATCTGAACAAGGATGACAGTCACTGACAGCAAAGAGAGGTGGATGATCCCTATATAGAGGACCTGTCGCACACACCACCTTCTTCAATTCATTCTACTCTCTCCTGTGTTTCTGGAACAGTTGTAATTTTTTCTCTAGCCCCCACCATTCCCGAGTTATCTGTGCTGTTAGTTGTGGTGTCTAATGTGTGATCTAGACTCCCTAATAACAAGTGGGTGATGTCAGGCTAGAGGGGGGCGTGACTCAACCCTCCAATCAGAGGCTGACTATGTAACAGTTGTAAGACACGCCCCCTTCCTGCTCTTGCCTGACATCACCCACTTGTTATTAGGGAGTCTAGTTCACACATTAGACACCACAACTACCAGCACAGATAACTCGGGAATGGTGGGGGCTAGAGAAAAAATTACAACTGTTCCAGAATCGGTAGAACAGCACCGATTGAACGATGAAGAGTGCAAGAAGATGGAGAGATCGTTCATTCCGTCACTCACTAAAATCTCCACATCTTTTTACCAAGTTTTAGTGTTTTTTCTTCATCTCTTGCACTTCACAGGGCTGGAAAAAAGAGCGGGTTGTGGCCGAATTCTGGGACGGAAAAATCCTGATGATTTGTCCTGAAGATCCAAAATACGCGCTGAGAAAGGTGAGGAAAGTGTCCACGGATGGGAGGGGCCTAGGAAGCCGCCAGAATACTGGGGATCCTGGATTACATGCTAATACTCCAGTCACATCCAGAGCTGCACTCACTAGTCTGCTCAGAATGTATCACTTCCTGCTGTACTGAGCATGCCCAGCTGGAGTGCACTTAAGATAAAATGCAAATATCAGCTGGTAGAATTTTGACTGCAGCTCTGGCTGTGACTAGAGTATAAGACATAATGTGATGGTATTTACTCTGTCTTCTCCTCTATTTACGCCTAAAGCTGCAGTCACGTTAACACTATTGTAAATGCATTAATCGGAGTGGAGTTTCATAAGTGGCCCCTAAAATTTTGAGTGCAGCTTTACGTGTGACTGGAGGAATCCCTTTTTTTTTTTTTTGTTTGGATTTAAATAGTTAAATATTTTATTTTTTTAAATGCAGCTTTGGATGTAACTGGAGGAAAAAATTTTTTATGTAAGTAATGACATTTTGCTGACCTGCTCAGACACTTTTTGGTTTGTCACCTGCAGGCAGAGGAGGTGCGAGAACTGGTGGACACGGAGCTGGGCTTCCAGCAGACGAGCCTGAATTCTCCCAGCAGGACCCGCACTTACCTGTATGTGACCAATGACAAGAAGATCGTGGGGTGTCTGATCGCTGAGCCCATCAGACAGGTACCTTGATGTGTTACGAGACGTCTCAGACCTTTTCCTTCCAGGCCGTGCGGGTCTCACGTTGCCGTGTGTTGGTTTTTTTTGCAGGCGTTCCGTGTCCTGGCCGAGCCGCCATCTCCTGAGAACAAGTCCACGTCTGCGCTGGATCGGCACCGGGCCTGGCGCTGCTCCTCTGAACCTCAGCCGGCCATCTGCGGCATCAGCAGGATCTGGGTGTTTGCCCTGATGAGGAGGAAGAACATTGCCAGCCGGCTGGTGGACTCTGTCAGGTGAGGAGGGGGGCGCTGCTGATCTTCGTCTAGCCCCCTGGTGGAGAAGCGGCGCCACTGCTGCTTCTCTGCTAGGAATGTGGACCAGGTATCCCCAATATTCTCCGACCCTGCCATACACTCATAGTAGTGTCCTGCTCCTAGCGCCCTCCGCTGGTCATGTGCAGTATTTCACCTCTTCCTCTTGTCTTTCAGGAGTTCCTTCATTTACGGCTCTCGCCTGACGACCGATGAAATTGCCTTCTCGGACCCGACCCCAGACGGGAAGCTCTTCGCCAGCTCTTACTGCGGGGTGCCCGACTTCCTGGTGTACAACTTCCTCAGTTAGATGTTTATCCGTCTGTTGGGCGCAGTAGTGCCCCCTCCAGCCTGCTGGGAGTTGTAGTCCCTCGGTGGCCGGGGAGTTGCTGCTTTGTTGCACTTTGTTCGCTGCTAGGACAGATCGTCGCTTTGTTGGAGTTGTTAATGTTTTTATTCTATATCTGATGGCCGGCGCGCAGTTGGGGTGTTCTGTAGTGCCGCACTAGTCCTATACTGAGGCGGCCACTAGAGGACGCTCCACCTGTACATGTGAGTGGCTGTAGTTTCCTCTGTGTTTTCCAGTAATTGCTATTTAAGCGAGTACTTTTATCGTAAAGGGATTTCCAGGCTTATTAATTGATGACCTATCCTTCAGCTATGATTGGGGTCCGCACAGACCAGATCCAACGTCCTCTGGCCTGTTCAAGTGAGCTGCAATACCAAGCATGGCCACTATATAACGTACGGCACTGTGCTTGATCTGACCACCTGATCCGTGATCGATGGATGAGCGCGCCTAGGGATAGGTCATCATTTAATAAGCCTGGAACATCCCTGCCTTTTAAAGGGCCGCTTCAGTATTTTCTGTAAGCGCTGGACTTGTTCATCTTGTTTTACGTTTTGTACATATTTCCTTGTTGGATCAGTTCACTCTTGTCCGCCATGTTCATCTCTGTGTGTAGATGGCTGGTTAGACATAGCGTGGGGGAGGGGTTGTTATCCCATAACTCAGGAGAGAAAGTTTTACAATATTTTATCTGAAAGTTTTTGTAAAAATGAATAAAATAGTTTTGTTTCCTGCATTTATTTTTGTTTTTTTTCCATTACATGTGATCCGGGGGTCTGATAACCCGGCAGATATCGCCCTCACTTTCCCCAGACAGGAAGCAGCAATTCCTATTTTTCCCCCAAAAGAACTTGGTTCCTCTGTTCTCCCTCTGATGAAGGATCTCCCTGGTGGGCTGGCACTGATGTACGGGGTGTTTGTGGATGGTATTATATAGAGCAGGCATGTCAAATTCAGGGTACCCCGAGGGCCACATGAGTAACAAGAGGTGGTTGCGAGGGCCGCACACAGCAGCTAATGGCTAGGGCCTAGGGGACTGATCACTAATACCATGCATGGCAAAAATCTGGCATTTCTATTGCAGGCTACATAGAGTAGCCTACAATAGAAAGGATAGAATGACAGGCTGGAGCCTCACAAGGCTTCCGGCTGCCATAAAAATACACGCAGGCCCTGAATCTTGCTCCGGGTGCCTGCGATTGCCGGTAAAATGGAAACTCAGTTAAAGCTGGCAGACACCATAATTGTGTTGGAGTGCTGGGGGGGGGGGGGGGGGTTCTGGATGTCTGGCCCTCCCTGTTTTTTCCCACCCACTTGCATTCTTGCACTTGGGGCTTAATAGGAGCACTACAGACTGTAATGCTCCAATTAACCCGCAAGTGAAAGAATTACGAGATGGGTGGGAAAAAAAACAGTCCTCAAGCCCAAGGAAGGGCCAGACATCCAGAAGCCCCCCTCCCCCAGCACCCCAACCCAAAGGATAGGGGGTAAATACTTGAAAAATCACAATTTCTTCTGCAGAAGCTTACCTGCTTCTGCTCTTCAGCCTGCGCAGCGGTCTTATGAGACCACGTAGGATGCAGGCACACGTCGGGTGTGGGCATGATTACGTGGCCACGTCACCCGGCCTGTGGGGAGCAGGGGGCGGAGTGGAGTGGAACAGGGGGCGGAGCAGGCAGAGAGACCTGCTCTCTGCGAAGGGTGAGGGGCGGCCGCTGGAGCAGCGCTGCATCCAGCAGGGCCGCCCAAATCCACCGCTCGCTTTCCTTGTACATCTGCGGCCCGCATAAAAGTCTCAAACTTTGTCTCTAAAGTTTAGGGACAAAGTTTGAGACTTTTGTGCGGACCACAGATATGCCTGTAAAGGACCGCATGCGGGCTGCATGTTTGACATGCCTGATATAGAGGGTACTGGTGGACAAACCCTCTGAACAATGGCTGACAGGAAGTAGTCACAAATGAGGTGACGCCATAGTTAAAGGGGTTGTCCAACACCCAAACCTTGCAGAGATAGATGGGTTATATAGCCGAAAACAGCTCTGCCCCTGTTCAAGTGACTGGCACCACCGCCACACCGTGTGCACAACTTTATAGCTGCGTTTGGTGCACTTTCTTAAAGGGATTTTCTGGGACTTATTAGTTAATAGGCCATCTTTAGAGGGTTTTTTTTTTGTGTGTGTGTTTTTCGCCATGAGAATATTCACAAGCATCACAACTATCTGTGCAAGGTTTGGGTGTTGGACAACCCCTTTAACTATGGCGTCTCCTGATTTAAGTCCTCCATGATGGAGGATCAAGCTTATCAAGCTCTTCTGGTATCTTCTCAGTATATTTTAAATTTTTTTATATATTTTTTAATAAACTAATATTTTATTATGTGAACACTTAACACATATAAACATAGATAGAACAGAACAAGCAACGGGACAAACAGTTATATCTGGGTGCAGTTCTGCCCCTCACCTGTAGGGGCGCTCTATCACTACCTTCCTACCATAAAACTCCTCCATCTCTATGGAACTTCTTATTCTAACAATGTAACTGACCTAAACCTATCGACCGATATGTTGCTGCATTAAAACCACAAGCTATCGCAGCCCGTAAAGCCCTCACTGGATATTCTCGGCCTCTAAGACCTCCACGATCCGGGCGGCGGAGGGCCGTTCCTTGGGGTCCTCGCTCGAGCAAATGTAGAACAGCTCGATGACCTTCTGGTAGGAGTTGTCCAGCTCGTCTGCGTTGAGCGGTGGCCGTGTTCCTAGGGCCTCGTAGTAGGCGTCTTCATCAAAGTCGTCTTCGGTAAAGGAGTCTTCTGTGGACAAATGGAAGATGGGATGAGAAAGTGATTGAGATCTCACCGACATAGACAGTTGAGATGTGACAGCACGCACCTTCGTCGTCTTCAGGAGGAAGGTTAACGTGAGGGATGGACAGGGTCATCATCTCCCACAGGGTCAGACCAAAGGCGTAGATGTCGGCTTTATCTGTGATCACCCCGTCCTCCTCCAGAGCTTCCATGGGCTTCCAGGATTCGGTGCCGATGTAGAAGGCCTCAGGATCGCTCACTGGAGGTAAGGGAGAAAGATAATAGTCAACCGAGGACAGGAAGAAGGACACGGGGACTAGAAAGAGGTGCTGGAGGTGCACCGACCTGCTGCTATATCTCCCTACTGAGGAGGTCACAGACTGCTCCTACCATCTCTCCTTGGTGAAGAGGTCACAGACTGCTCCTGCCATCTCTCCCTGGTGAAGAGGTCACAGACTGCTCCTGCCACCTCTCCCTGGTGAAGAGGTCACAGACTGCTTCTGTCACCTCTCCCTGGTGAAGAGGTCACAGACTGCTCCTGCCACCTCTCCCTGGTGAAGAGGTCACAGACTGCTCCTGCCACCTCTCCCTGGTGAAGAGGTCACAGACTGCTCCTGCCACCTCTCCCTGGTGAAGAGGTCACAGACTGCTCCTGCCACCTCTCCCTGGTGAAGGGGTCAAGGACTGCTCCTGCCACCTCTCCCTGGTGAAGAGGTCAAGGACTGCTCCTGCCACCTCTCCCTAGTGAAGAGGTCAAGGACTGCTCCTGCCACCTCTCCTTAGTGAAGGGGTCACAGACTGCTCCTGCCACCTCTCCTTAGTGAAGGGGTCACAGACTGCTCCTGCCACCTCTCCCTGGTGAAGAGGTCACAGACTGCTCCTGCCTCCTCACCCTACTAAAAAGAGGTCACAGACTGCTCCTGCCTCCTCACCCTACTAAAAAGAGGTCACAGACTGCTCCTGCCGCTTCTCCCTGCTGATGAGATCACAGACTGCTCCTGCCGGACATGGAAGAGCTGTAACATAGTGACCTTACTGTATACTTCTATATTGCCCTACTAGGGGTTGGAGTACTGCGGCAATTACCGGAGTCTACTAAAGGGAGGAGGGACTACTCTGACAACTGAGGGGCCCTGAACCCGCAGACACAATAGGAGGCCTCATATGGTTTTCTGGAGGCTCTTATGTTACTCACTGATCATGTTCTCATCCAGCGGCAGCGACACCCCGACATCACAGATCTTGATGGACTCAAAGTCGCCTCTGATGACGACATTGGAGGATTTGATGTCTCCGTGGAGGATCTTTTTATCATTGTGCAGGTACTGGAGGGAAGAGAAAAACAGACACTTAAAGGTGCGGAATATCATTGGTGGCCCTGTAAAGGCAGACCCTGTCGTCCAAGCTCCCACAAGGCACTGCTCCCAAACCGAGACAAGTGACTGAACTAAGGAGCAGTGTCACAAGTGTCGCTTGTGGCCCCCAATCTATAACGGAGTCCCTGGAGGATGTAGTGACATGACTTGTAAACTAGAGAAATGAAGCGTCCCTTTAAGCCATGACCCACAAGCAGGGTACAGGGTAAACACATGATCCTCTACCTTCAGTCCTCGCGCCATGTGCAGGGCCACTTTAAGAATGGTGGCAGCAGGAAACGGGCCCAGCTCCTTCTCGTTCCTGTCCTCTATCAGGTCATTCAGTGACTTCTCTCCTCCGTACTCCATGGCCAGGCAGAGGCTGCCGTCTGTCGCCTTGGTTAGGCCTCGATAACCTGTGAGAGATAGGCTTAATTGTAGTCCTAATGGAAACAGTCAGCAATTTTGTCACAGGCCCACCCTTAAAGGGACTGTTCCTATAATACAGCAAGCTGAGCCTGGGGAGTCAGATCTGTGAATCAGGAATCCCTGGAGCCTTATACATTCACAAGAAGAGACACACCGACAAGGAGCACCATATAAATCCTACCAGCCCGACAGGGCGCAATTGAGGGCACAAGCCATATTATTAGGGTTCCCAATTCACAGATTTCTCCTTTAACGACCACTTCACAGACTCTGCACTCACCTACAATGTTGGGGTGTTGCAGGTTCTTCAAGATTTTGGCCTCATCATTCAGCCTCTGCTCATACAGACTCTTACTGGACTTGTCACATTGTTTGTTCACCTTCTTCACAGCCCAAGGAGAGTGAGACAAACCCTTAGGTGACCTGAGGAATGAAAAAAAGATAAAAGGCTGGATTGTATACTCCAGAGCTGCACTCACTATTCTGCTGGTACAGTCACTGTGTACATACATTACATTACTTATCCTGTATTATACTCCAGAGCTGCACTCACTATTCTGCTGGTACAGTCACTGTGTACATACATTACATTACTTATCCTGTATTATACTCCAGAGCTGCACTCACTATTCTGCTGGTACAGTCACTGTGTACATACATTACATTACTTATCCTGTATTATACTCCAGAGCTGTGCTCACTATTCTGCTGGTACAGTCACTTTGTACATACATTACATTACTTATCCTGTACTGATCCTGAGTTACATCCTGTATTATACTCCAGAGCTGCGCTCACTATTCTGCTGGTACAGTCACTGTGTACATACATTACATTACTTATCCTGTATTATACCCCAGAGCTGTGCTCACTATTCTGCTGGTGCAGTCACTGTGTACATACATTACATTACTTATCCTGTATTATACTCCAGAGCTGCGCTCACTATTCTGCTGGTACAGTCACTGTGTACATACATTACATTACTTATCCTGTATTATACTCCAGAGCTGCACTCACTATTCTGCTGGTGCAGTCACTGTGTACATACATTACATTACTTATCCTGTATTATACTCCAGAGCTGCGCTCACTATTCTGCTGGTACAGTCACTGTGTACATACATTACATTACTTATCCTGTATTATACTCCGGAGCTGCACTCACTATTCTGCTGGTACAGTCACTGTGTACATACATTACATTACTTATCCTGTATTATACCCCAGAGCTGTGCTCACTATTCTGCTGGTGCAGTCACTGTGTACATACATTACATTACTTATCCTGTATTATACTCCAGAGCTGCGCTCACTATTCTGCTGGTACAGTCACTGTGTACATACATTACATTACTTATCCTGTATTATACTCCAGAGCTGCACTCACTATTCTGCTGGTGCAGTCACTGTGTACATACATTACATTACTTATCCTGTATTATACTCCAGAGCTGCGCTCACTATTCTGCTGGTGCAGTCACTGTGTACATACATTACATTACTTATCCTGGACTTACCGTTTCATCAGGTAGACGCTGACTCCGGTGCCATAACCAAATTTCTTCATGAAGGGTGAGGCTGGGATAGCAAAGGAGGGGGACTTGGTGTCGGATCCTGTAATATCAGAGTGTGCGGCCATGTTATATTCCTGTTGTGATCTGACCATTATAGAGTATGGCCTATAGTAGCAGTACAGTGTGAGCTCTGCACCTGATCACACCTCTCTGTATATTACACCCCCCTATATCACTATATGACATCACACCTCCCTATAGCACTATATGACATCACACCTCCCTATAGCACTATATGACATCACACCTCCCTATATCACTATATGACATCACACCTCCCTATATCACTATATGACATCATACCTCCCTATATCACTATATGACATCATACCTCCCTATATGACATCACACCTCCCTATATCACTATATGACATCACACCTCCCTATATCACTATATGACATCATACCTCCCTATATTACATCACACCTCCCTATATTACTATATGACATCACACCTCCCTATATCACTATATGACATCATACCTCCCTATATTACATCACACCTCCCTATATTACATCACACCTCCCTATATTACTATACGACGACATCTTAACCTAACACACTTCGCCCTATCACTGTATGACGTCACATATTACACCCATCCCCCGATACAATTGCATGGCACACTTCTGATATAAGCTCTGCGCCATACTACTCAGTGACGTCACTCTATATGTGAGGAGACAAAAACGGTCTATGTCTGGTTATGATAACGACGTCACAGGCTGTATCTCGGTGCAGAGTGTAGGGTCTCACCAGGGTTCTTCCTCCTCTCCACCTTACAAGGAGTCTTGAAGCTGTCTGCCTTCTCCATGTCTTCCGCTATTACCGGCTCCGGTTCTCCGCTACGTCGGTTATACTCCGGACTTTCTCCCGCGACACGTTCAAATCACAGGAAGCGCGCCCCCGCCAGCTACGTCACAAGAAACGTCGTGCGCGCGCGTGCACAGGCTTCGTTGCGGAGAGCGCGTACGTAATGACGTCACATTCAGTCGTGCCGCGAAAAGCGGAGGAGGCGGGACGTGTAGCCATAGCTACGTAGATGAACATCATGTAGAGATGTGTAGTGTGGGGGGCCTGGAGTAACATATATATATATATACTGTGTGGGGGCCAGGAGAGTGATGTTATATATACTGTGGGGGACCCAGGAGTAACATTATATATACTGTGGGGGGCCAGGAGAGAGACGTTATATATGATGTGGGGGCCCCCATAAGTAAGACATTATATATATACTGCTTGGGCCCCAGGAGAGAGACAATATATATAGTGTGAGGGCCTCAAGAGTAACAGGATATATATAGGGGGGGGGGGGGGGGGGTAGAAATACGTTATATAATTACTGTGGGGGGCCCCAGGAGAAAGAGGTTATATATACTGTGGGGGCCCCATAAGTAAGACTATATATATATATATATATATATATATATATATATATATATACTGTGGAGGCCCAGGAGAAAGAAGTTCTAAATGCTATAAGGGGGGGTAACTATATATATATACTGTGGGGGCCCCAGGAGTAACATTATATATATACTATGGGTGTCCCAGGAGAGTGACGTTATATATAGTGTGAGGGCCCCTAGAGGGGGGACATTATAATGTGTAGACAACTTGGAGAGAAGATATTATAATGTGGGTGCATGTGGCCCCCTTTACACGCACCAGAGCCTGACTGATCAATAGACAACCCTGGCACACCGACCTGACTAAGAAACAGACATGCCTCGCAAGTTGCAGAACGCCTGTGGAAGAAAAGCCACTCCCAGGAAGACTTCCTCAGATATAAAGAGGCAGTACTCACGTTTAAGAACGCACTCACCTCTGCCAAGCAGGTCTACTTCACCACACTCATATCTGCCCTATCCTGCCACTCCAAACAGCTATTCTCCACCTTCAGCTCCCTCCTCCGTCCTCCTGCCCCCCCTCCAACATCACTTATCTCAGCTGACAACTTATCTCACCTCTTATTTCAAAAACTAAAATTGACACCATCAGAGACAGTCTCACCTTACACCCCCGACAACCCCTCTACCCAACTACTCGCTGCTCCCCATCGCTGACCTGTTTCCCCACTATCACTGATGAAAAACTCTCCTCCCTAATCTCCAAATCCCACCTCACCTCCTGCGTGCTCGACCCGATCCAGTCACATCTTATCCCCAAACTCGCTGAAGTCATTACTCCGGCCCTAACCCATCTCTTCAACCTATCCCTAACCAATGGATCCTTCCCCTTCATCCTTCAAACATGCCACTGTCACTCCTATACTTAAGAAACCGTCCCTCGACCCGTCCTCTCCTGCCAACTATCGTCCCATCTCTCTGCTCCCGTACGCCTCAAAACTTCTTGAGCAGCATGTCCACTCCGAACTCTCCTCCTATTTCTCATCCAACCTGCTCTTTGACAGACTTCAGTCAGGCTTCAGACCCCGGCACTCCACTGAAACTGCCCTAACAAAAGGCCATTACTCTGTCCTCCTCCTCCTCCTCGACCCCTCCTCTGCCTTTGATACAGTTGACCACTCTCTCCTGTTAGAAATTCTCTCATCCCTTGGTATCTCAGACCTGGCCCATTCCTGGATCTCCTCATACCTCACCGCCCGCACATTCAGCGTCTCCCACTCGCACACCACCTCCTCACCACGCCCTCTCTCTGTAGGTGTCCCCCAGGGCTCCGTCCTAGGACCCCTCCTGTTCTCCATCTACACCCTGGGCCTACCCATAGAATCTCATGGTTTCCAGTACCATTGCTATGCCGATGACACAAATCTCTCTGGACCAGATGTTACCTCTCTGTTGTCCAGAGTGTCTAACAGCTGTAGCCGTCTTTCCTCCCGCTTTCTCATACTCAATGTACAGAAAACGGAGTTCATCATCTTTGCCCCACCTCGTACAGCCCCTCTACTTGACCCATCAAAGTTAACAGGACCAGATTTACTCCTGTCCCACAGGTCCGCTACCTTGGAGTAACCTTTGACTCTTACCAATCCTTCAAGCCACACATCCAAACCTTCAACACCTCCTGTCACCTCCAACACAGGAACATCTATCAATTTTGCTCCTTCCTCACCCCTGAATCTACAAAAATGCTTGTCCATGCCCTTATAATCTCCTGCTTAGACTACTGTATCACCTTTCTCTACGGCCTCCCAGCAAATACTCTCACCCCTCTCCAATATACCTTAAAGTGTGCCGCTCACTTAATCCACCTGTCCTTCCATTTTTCATCGGTCGCTCCCCTCTGCCAATCTCTTTACTGGCTACCCATCACCCAGCAAATAGAGTTTAAAGTATTGACATGCAATGCCATCCACAACCTGGCCCCTCCATATATCTCTGACCTAATCTCCCACTACCCTCCCATACATAACCTTTGATCCTTCAAAGACCTCCTACTCCGCTCTACTCTCATCCGCTCCTCACACAACCGTCTCCAAGACTTCTACACATCCCCCATACTCTGGAACTCCTTACCAAGACACATAAGACTGACCCCCACAATCACAGGCTTCAAGAAGGCCCTAAAGACTCACCTATTCAGGAAGGCCTACAACCTCCAATAACACTGTCACCGCACTACCATCTGTAGAGCCTCTACCCAAGTTTATGCTTAAAACATATAGTTCTGCCCGTCACCTCGCCAAGCAAGACTATTTCACCGCCCTCATCTCTTCTCTCTCCAGCAACCCTAAAAGGCTTTTTGAAACTTTTCACTCCTTACTCACACCCAAGGTGCAGACGCCATTCACAGACCTTAGTGCTGATGACCTGGCCATGTATTTCCATGCTAAAATTGATAAGATCCATCAGGAAATTACTGCCCAAGCCGCAGGTGGCATTGATCCCACCACCTACCATAGCAATGATCCCCTCACCAACCGCACTTCAGACTGTCCATTCTCATCTTTTGAACCTGTTACAGAAGAGGAAGTCTCCCAACTACTTTCTTCATCTCGCCCTACAACCTGCAGCAGTGACCCCTTCCCCTCACACCTTCTCCAATCTCTGTCGCCTGCTGTCACTACTTTCCTTACTAAAATATTTAACCTCTCTCTCTCTTCTGGAATCTTCCCATCCTCCTTCAAGCATGCTGTTATAACCCCGCTATTGAAAAAACCCTCCCTGGACCCATCCTGTGCTGCTAACTATCGACCCGTCTCTAACCTCCCCTTCATCTCTAAACTCTTGGCACGCCTGGTCTATTCTCGTCTAATCCGCTATCTCTCTGCTAACTCTCTGCTTGACCCCTTACAATCTGGCTTCCGCGCTCTGCACTCTACTGAAACGGCTCTCACAAAAGTCTCCAATGATCTCCTCATGGCTAAATCCAAGGGCGACTTCTCTCTTCTTATTCTTCTGGACCTCTCTGCAGCTTTTGACACTGTTGACCATCAACTTCTCCTCACTATGCTCCGCTCAGTCGGCCTCAATGACACTGCGCTCTCCTGGTTCTCCTCTTATCTCTCAGACCACACCTTCAGTGTATCATTTGCGGGCTCTGTTTCCTCCCCTCTTCCCCTTGCTGTTGAGGTTCCTCAGGGCTCGGTCCTCGGCCCCCTGCTCTTTTCTCTCTACACAGCCCCCATTGGACAAACCATGGCCAGATTTGGCTTCAGGTACCATCTTTATGCTGATGACACCCAATTATACACATCTTCCCGGGACATCACCCCTGCACTCATACAGAACACCAGGGACTGTCTCTCTGCTGTCTCTAATATCATGTCCTCGCTCTATCTGAAACTAAATCTCTCTAAGACTGAACTACTACTGTTTCCACCATCTAACAGATCTGTCCCTGATATATCCATTGCAGTCTCAGGCCTTACTATAACTCCTAGGCAGCAGGCCCACTGCCTCGGGGTCATGTTTGACGCAGACCTTTCCTTCACCCCTCATATTGAATCACTCGCACGTTCATGTCACCTCCACCTCAAAAACATCTCCAGAATACGCCCTTTCCTCACCAGAGATACACTAAAGACACTTATTGTCTCTCTGATTCATTCTCGCCTTGACTACTGTAACTCCTTACTAATCGGTCTTCCCCTCACTAAACTCTCCCCTATACAATCTATTCTGAATGCAGCGGCCAGGCTCATCTATCAGGCTAGACGCTACAGCGAGGCCTCTGGTCTGTGCCAGTCACTACATTGGCTGCCTATTCAATATAGAATAAAATATAAAGTTATTACTCTCATCCACAAGGCTCTCCATAATGCCGCACCTCCCTACATTTCCTCATCTCTGTCTACCGCCCAACCCGTGCTCTCCGCTCACTCAATGACCTAACACTTACATCCTCTATTATCAGAACCTCCCCCGCTCGTATACAAGACTTCTCCCGAGCTGCACCACTTCTCTGGAATGCTCTACCCCGGACAATAAGATTAACTCCCAATTTCTACAGTTTCAAACGCAAACTAAAGACGCATCTTTTCAGACAGGCCTATCACAATGTCTAACGTAAACCCTTAACCCTCCTCTGTCCCCGCTCCCACATTACCCCACATGATATGATGTCATCTCAGGATAACTTTATAGGTCCAAGCTCCATCCACATGTTACAGGACACGACTGGTGACGGCTCATAAAGTCTTATGTTTATGTAATTACAGTCACCTCTATTACAAAAGGGTCTGACCTCTGTATAAGCAATGCCGCCCCTGCTACCTCTTGTGTCAACCCCTCTACCTCATAGATTGTAAGCTCTTGTGAGCAGGGCCCTCAGTCCCATTGTGTGAAATGATTCTCTTTGTAATGTATCTGTCTGTATTTGAACCCTACAAATTGTACAGCGCTGCGGAATATGTTGGCGCTATAGAAATAAAATGTATTATTATTACCCTGTAAGCCCTTGCAGGAAGGGCCCTCTTCTCCACTATGCCACTTGGTCACCATCAGTATAGTTTTTGTTATGTATATTTTACTGTATATATAAATCCTAAGGGCTCGTTCACATCTGCACCCGGTCTCTGTTTTGCAGGTTTCTTTCCGAAACTGGACAGGAGACGGAAACCTGCAGTCATTTTTCAAACTCATTCATTTGAATAGGTTTGGAAAGTGTCCGGCCGTGGAGAGTCAGATATGCAGGACTATACTGAGCTGTGTATCTAATCCTATCCTGTGTGATACTGTCTGCTGAGCTGTGTATCTAATCCTATCCTGTGTGATACTGTCTGCTGAGCTGTGTATCTAATCCTATCCTGTGTGATACTGTCTTCTGAGCTGTGTATCTAATCCTATCCTGTGTGATACTGTATACTAAGCTGTGTATCTAATCCTATCCTGTGTGATACTGTATACTGAGCTGTGTATCTAATCCTATCCTGTGTGATACTGTATACTGAGCTGTGTATCTAATCCTATCCTGTGTGATACTGTATACTGAGCTGTGTATCTAATCCTACCCTGTGTGATACTGTATACTGAGCTGTGTATCTAATCCTATCCTGTGTGATACAGTATACTGAGCTGTGTATCTAATCCTATCCTGTGTGATACTGTCTTCTGAGCTGTGTATCTAATCCTATCCTGTGTGATACTGTATACTGAGCTGTGTATCTAATCCTATCCTGTGTGATACTGTATACTGAGCTGTGTATCTAATCCTATCCTGTGTGATACTGTATACTGAGTTGTGTATCTAATCCTATCCTGTGTGATACTGTATACTGAGCTGTGTATCTAATCCTATCCTGTGTGATACTGTATACTGAGCTGTGTATCTAATCCTATCCTGTGTGATACTGTATACTGAGCTGTGTATCTAATCCTATCCTGTGTGATACTGTATACTGAGCTGTGTATCTAATCCTATCCTGTGTGATACTGTATACTGAGCTGTGTATCTAATCCTATCCTGTGTGATACTGTATACTGAGCTGTGTATCTAATCCTATCCTGTGTGATACTGTATACTGAGCTGTGTATCTAATCCTACCCTGTGTGATACTGTATACTGAGCTGTGTATCTAATCCTATCCTGTGTGATACTGTATACTGAGCTGTGTATCTAATCCTATCCTGTGTGATACTGTATACTGAGCTGTGTATCTAATCCTATCCTGTGTGATACTGTATACTGAGCTGTGTATCTAATCCTATCCTGTGTGATACTGTATACTGAGCTGTGTATCTAATCCTATCCTGTGTGATACAGTATACTGAGCTGCTGTATCTAATCCTATCCTGTGTGATACTGTATACTGAGCTGTGTATCTAATCCTATCCTGTGTGATACTGTATACTGAGCTGTGTATCTAATCCTATCCTGTGTGATACTGTATACTGAGCTGTGTATCTAATCCTATCCTGTGTGATACTGTATACTGAGCTGTGTATCTAATCTTATCCTGTGTGATACTGTATACTGAGCTGTGTATCTAATCCTATCCTGTGTGATACTGTATACTGAGCTGTGTATCTAATCCTATCCTGTGTGATACTGTATACTGAGCTGTGTATCTAATCCTATCCTGTGTGATACTGTATACTGAGCTGTGTATCTAATCCTATCCTGTGTGATACTGTCTCCTGAGCTGTGTATCTAATCCTATCCTGTGTGATACTGTATACTGAGCTGTGTATCTAATCCTATCATGTGTGATACAGTATACTGAGCTGTGTATCTAATCCTATCATGTGTGATACAGTATACTGAGCTGTGTATCTAAGCCTATCCTGTGTGATACTGTATACTGAGCTGTGTATCTAATCCTATCCTGTGTGATATTCTCTGCTGAGCTGTGTATCTAATCTGCGTATCTAATCTGCGTTTATATGTCTGTGTTATCTCCCATGTGTTAATGATGATTGTTGGTGAGGTATAATAAGGGGCATTATCTGAGCAGACCTCAGGGGGCGCCGCTAATAAATGACCTGTCAGTGATGTGGGCCAGGAATGTGTCGGCCATGGTGATGTCATCTGATCATTTACAGTCACATTCCTTCTGAGTGGAGATGAATGTCTATACATTACTGCGAGGTTAGAACGCATCAGTCCATGTACATTGCTTGTCATCGCGCCCTGATGTAGATGTTACCACTTATAGGAGGCCATCAGGGGAAGCACACAAACTGCCCCCTAGAGGTGGGATAGACACTATGGTAGGGGTAGTTGTGTAACAGACATTCCTGAATGGAGTTTAACCTATGATGCCACGAGCGAGCGCGGTGCTGAACGTTTTCACAGGAGGCTTTACTGGACTGATGTGCTTTCATTTTCGATGAGATCTGTAGATGGGGATCGATCCCCCTCCATGTTGGAAACCCTAAATCGATTTAACTGCACGTTTAGGGATAGATTTTATATCAGGCTGAACATCTTTACTAACATTACGTTGTAGGATCGCTCGCTAACAATCCGAGGATATTTGTTAGTTCAATGATGGTTTCTGGATTGATCTGGTACAACGATCTACACTCACCGGCCACTTTATTAGGTACACCATGCTAGTAACGGGTTGGACCCCCTTTTGCCTTCAGAACTGCCTCAATTCTTCGTGGCATAGATACAACAAGGTGCTGGAAGCATTCCTCAGAGATTTTGGTCCATATTGACATGATGGCATCACACAGTTGCCGCAGATTTGTCGGCTGCACATCCATGATGCGAATCTCCCGTTCCACCACATCCCAAAGATGCTCCTCTATTGGATTGAGATCTGGTGACTGTGGAGGCCATTGGAGTACAGTGAACTCATTGTCATGTTCAAGAAACCAGTCTGAGATGATTCCAGCTTTATGACATGAGATTGCATTATCCTGCTGAAAGTAGCCATCAGATGTTGGGTACATTGTGGTCATAAAGGGATGGACATGGTCAGCAACAATACTCAGGTAGGCTTTGGCGTTGCAACAATGCTCAATTGGTACCAAGGGGCCCAAAGAGTGCCAAGAAAATATTCCCCACACCATGACACCACCACCACCAGCCTGAACCGTTACCGATACAAGGCAGGATGGATCCATGCTTTCATGTTGTTGACGCCAAATTCTGACCCTACCATCCGAATGTCGCAGCAGAAATCGAGACTCATCAGACCAGGCAACGTTTTTCCAATCTTCAATTGTCCAATTTCGATGAGCTTGTGCAAATTGTAGCCTCAGTTTCCTGTTCTTAGCTGAAAGGAGTGGCACCCGGTGTGGTCTTCTGCTGCTGTAGCCCATCTGTAGCCTCAAAGTTGGACGTACTGTGCGGCGTTCAGAGATGCTCTTCTGGCTACCTTGGTTGTAACGGGTGGCTATTTGAGTCACTGTTGCCTTTCTATCAGCTCGAACCAGTCTGGCCATTCTCCTCTGACCTCTGGCATCAACAACGCATTTCCGCCCACAGAACTGCCGCTCACTGGATGTTTTTTCTTTTTCGGACCATTCTCTGTAAACCCTAGAGATGGTTGTGCGTGAAAATCCCAGTAGATCAGCAGTTTCTGAAATACTCAGACCAGCCCTTCTGGCACCAACAACCATGCCACGTTCAAAGGCACTCAAATCACCTTTCTTCCCCATACTGATGCTCGGTTTGAACTGCAGGAGATTGTCTTGACCATGTCTACATGCCGAAATGCACTGAGTTGCCGCCATGTGATTGGCTGATTAGAAATTAAGTGTTAACGAGCAGTTGGACAGGTGTACCTAATAAAGTGGCCGGTGAGTGTACGTGTGTGAGCGATCTATGTGTGTGAGCAATCTACGTGTGCGACCGATCTATGTGTGTGACCGATCCCCATCCCCATTGAGAATATTCATCATGTCGACCATCAACCGAAGACAGACCTTGTACAATGTGAATCCCCTTTACGAGATGGACGTGGTACCCTTGGTCCGTAGCAAAAACGAGATCCCTTTCCAGGTGATGAGTCTTCAGCCAACTTCATCTTCTATGTTCCAAGTCCGTCAGGTCCAACCTATAAACCTACCAAATTGATCCCGTGGAAGGCAAAAAAAAAGCTAATTGCCCCAACTAAGGCAAAAATAAATTCGACTGAGTCCAGGATCAACATCCTATCCCCAAAATTTCCACCTCCCATTACCTATGATGTTATTATTCTCAAGAAAGTCATCAAGGCCCTTCATGAACCCGCACAATTTATCAGACATCTCCACATCTTGTGGCAATGACTTCTATAGTCTCACCGCTCTTACTGTAAGGAACCCCTGCCTATGGCCATGGCGGTGGTGTAACTAGGAACGGCTGGGTCCCAAGGCCAACATTTGATATGTATCCCACACCCCATGCACAAACTGCAATCTTGCGCACACTATTATGCCCCATAGTGGCCCCTGCACACAGTATTATGCCCTATAGTAGCCCCTGCACACAGTATAATGCCCTATTGTGGCCCCTGCACACAGTATTATGCCCTATAGTAGCCCCTGCACACAGTATTATGCCCCATAGTAGCCCCTGCACACAGTATAATGCCCTATTGTGGCCCCTGCACACAGTATTATGCCCTATAGTAGCCCCTGCACACAGTATTATGCCCTATAGTAGCCCCTGCACACAGTATAATGCCCTATTGTGGCCCCTGCACACACTATTATGCCCCATAGTGGCCCCTGCACACTGTATTATGCCCTATAGTAACCCCTGCACACAGTATAATGCCCCATAGTAGCCCCTGCACAAAGTATTATGCCCTATAGTAGACCCTGCACACAGTATTATGCCCCATAGTGGCCCCTGCACACAGTATTATGCCCCATAGTGGCCCCTGCACACAGTATTATACCCCATAGTGACCCCTGCACACAGTATTATGTCCCAGAGTGGCCCCTGCACACAGTATTATACCCCATAGTGACCCCTGCACACAGTATTATACCCCATAGTGGCCCCTGTACACAGTATTATACCCCATAGTGACCCCTGCACACAGTATTATACCCCATAGTGGCCCCTGTACACAGTATTATACCCCATAGTGACCCCTGCACACAGTATTATGCCCCATAGTGGCCCCTGCACACAGTATTATGCCCCATAGTGGCCCCTGCACACATTATTATGCCCCATAGTGGCCCCTGCACTCAGTATTATGTCCCTTACTGGCCCCTGCACACAGTATTATGCCCCATAGTGGCCCCTGCACACAGTATTATGCCCCATAGTGGCCCCTGCACACAATATTATGCCCCATAGTGGCCCCTGCACACAGTATTATGCCCCATAGTGGCCCCTGCACAAAGTATTATGTCCCATAGTGAGCCCTGCACACAGTATTATACCCCATAGTGGCCCCTGCACACAGTATTATGCCCCATAGTGGCCCCTGCACACAGTATTATTCCCCATAGTGACCCCTGCACACAGTATTATCCCCCATAGTGGCCCCTGCACACAGTATTATGCCCCATAGTGGCCCCTGCACACAGTATAATGTCCCATAGTAGCCCCTGCACACAGTATTATCCCCCATAGTGGCCCCTGCACACAGTATTATCCCCCATAGTGGCCCCTGCACACAGTATTATGCCCCATAGTGGCCCCTGCACACATTATTATACCCCATAGTGGCCCCTGCACTCAGTATTATGTCCCTTACTGGCCCCTGCACACAGTATTATGCCCCATAGTGGCCCCTGCACACAGTATTATGCCCCATAGTGGCCCCTGCACACAATATTATGCCCCATAGTGGCCCCTGCACACAGTATTATGCCCCATAGTGGCCCCTGCACAAAGTATTATGTCCCATAGTGAGCCCTGCACACAGTATTATACCCCATAGTGGCCCCTGCACACAGTATTATGCCCCATAGTGGCCCCTGCACAAAGTATTATGTCCCATAGTGGCCCCTGCACACAGTATTATGCCCCATAGTGGACCACACATGAACAGTTATTATACTCTGGGATCTTTTCAGACCCCAGAGTATAATGACCAGAGACTCATGGGATTATACAAGCACTGTTACATATCTTTCCCTGGCTCTGGCGCACTCCCCGCTGATTTCGGCCATCTTCATTGTTGGTACAGGTGTTACATGAACTGGGCCTGCTGGAGTGCAAGAGAGATAAGTTACATTGTTTTTTATGTTCCCTCACCACCCCTAGGCCTCTGATTGTTATACTCTGGGGTCTGAAAAGAACCTGGGGTATAATGATAGCAGTGTTTGTGGGGTTCGCGGGCCTGTGGCCTCACTTACCGATCCCGGCTCCTACACAGCCGCATCCACAGAAGTGGAAGCATAGGCGGGCGTGAGCAGGAGCGGGGATCAGTAAGTAAATAGGGCCCGTTATGTGCTGGGGTTATTCCAGCAGGTAATGACCTATTAAAAAAAAATCAGGGGCCCAATGGCAACCGCTACTGCTGCTACCCCGGTAGTGAAGCCACTGGACTATGGCAAAACCTTAGGCTGCATTCACACAGAGTAACGCCAGGCGTCATTTGTGTGTAATTTGTGTGTCTTTTACGGCCGTCATAAAACGTTTACATAGAGTTCTATAGGAAAAGACGCCCGTCATTTACGGCCGTCATTTACGGCCGTCATTGTAATGACGGCCGTAAATGACGGCAGTAAATTACGGACGTCTTTTCCTTTAGAACTCTATGTAAACGTTTTATGACGGCCGTAAAAGACACACAAATTACACACAAATGACGCCTGGCGTTACTCTGTGTGAATGCAGCCTTAGAGGACGCCTCCTTGTTATATGTATAGGCATAGATATGGAGACATCATTGGAAAGTTCTCTGTCCTGTCTGTTCATGTATCTGTACACTATTAGGTAGCCCTCTAAGACGTCTTTTTTCCAAACTGAACAACCCCAATTCTTGCAGATCCCTGGACCTGGAGGTCACTAGTGCATCCGTTGGTGGTCTGTCGTATCTTCAGCAGCATGAACCATGGTGGTCCTAAGATGTCACTGGTTCGTTTCCACTCACCCACTAGGGATCATCAGTCCCTGGTGTCCAGGGGGTTTGTACCGACTATATTGGGGTCTGATTTTCTTAGTGCCCATTAGCTGTGGCCTGAGCCACCTCTTCTAATATAGAAGGGGGTCTTGTATTTCCTATAGTCCAATCCATTTCTCTAGTCTGTGCATATTGGCCAATACACATGCAAAACTTTTTCAGCTGACTGAAATATATCCAACATGAACGATTTTACTTTGGACGAACCCACGTGTCTGTGATTTGCAACTATGACCTCTGTGACTTCATTTCTAGATTGCTGACCCTGTAATTTGTATAAAGAAATATTGTACTCTCTGCACGCTCTGTAATTCATTTATCAGTTTGGGTGCAGTTGACTCCCAGATGCCCCCTGAATCTGAAGGATGAGCAGCTAATATTTTATAAGGAACAGCTACAGGCGTGACTCCAGCAGCTGTGATATAACCCCTCACCACTGCAGCAAGCAACATTAATAATACAGAGAGGGGGCTATGTGGTGTCTGATAATCACAGCACGCACTGAGAATATCAGTATTCAGGGGTTACATAATACTTCTTATATCTGCATTTATCTAAGTGCTCTCTGCTCATATCCAGGTCACAGTGTATACATACTGTATATAATATACATAAGCAGCCTTATAGCATGCATTATACTCCAGAGCTGCACTCACTATTCTGCTGGTACAGTCACTGTGTACATACATTACATATCTTGTACTGATCCTGAGTTACATCCTGTATTATACTCCAGAGCTGCACTCACTATTCTGCTGGTGCAGTCACTGTGTACATACATTACATTACTTATCCTGTACTGATCCTGAGTTACATCCTGTATTATACTGCAGAGCTGCGCTCACTATTCTGCTGGTGCAGTCACTGTGTACATACATTACATTACTTATCCTGTACTGATCCTGAGTTACATCCTGTATTATACTCCAGAGCTGCGCTCACTATTCTGCTGGTACAGTCTGTGTACATACATTACATTACTTATCCTGTATTATACTCCAGAGCTGCGCTCACTATTCTGCTGGTACAGTCACTGTGTACATACATTACATTACTTATCCTGTATTATACTCCAGAGCTGCGCTCACTATTCTGCTGGTGCAGTCACTGTGTACATACATTATATTACTTATCCTGTATTATACTCCAGAGCTGCGCTCACTATTCTGCTGGTACAGTCACTGTGTACATACATTACATTACTTATCCTGTATTATACTCCAGAGCTGCACTCACTATTCTGCTGGTGCAGTCACTGTGTACATACATTACATTACTTATCCTGTACTGAGCCTGAGTTACATCCTGTATTATACTCCAGAGCTGCACTCACTATTCTGCTGGTGCAGTCACTGTGTACATACATTACATTACTTATCCCGTACTGATCCTCCAGCACCTTAGTTCTTGTACCTAATATGATCACATTTTTTGGTATAGCTGACATTTTTCTTCTGACCACTAGAGGGCAGTATTGAGCTATGTGTATTTTGCATGATTCTGGTTATTTTTTTGATATAATCGCAAGTTCTTAGACCAGTCCCTGTAGTCATATTAATTTTGGGGAAAATTATTGCAACATTTTTATGTTTAGAACAGATTTTTTATTTTTTTTAACCACATAAAATATGCAGAATGCAAAATATTTACATACCTAGAAGTCATCGAGGTGCATTTATAGTAACTCTGCGGCATAAATAAGCCATTAAATAAGGCATTTAAAATAAAAGATGGATGAAGTGATTGTATTAACCCCCTGGTGTCCGTAAAAAAAAAAAGAAGTTAATATTGTCTTGCAAAAAACAAGCCCTCAATCAGCTCCAATGATGGAAAAATAAAAAAGTTTAGAACATGGCAACACAAAGCTAATGTTAAAAAAAATTAAAAAAAATCATATTATAAAAAATGAGTGTACCCCAAAAAAACTATATAAATTTATCGATATATATATAATGTATCCCGCAAAATACAAGCCCCCAACCAGCTACAATGGTGTAAAAATAAAAGTTTTCTGAATTTTGCCAAGAAAAAAATGGAAAAAAAAAATCGCTTAGCCGTGAGGCCGAAACTGGTTATGTTCTTAAAGTGTTAAATGCACATAGAGCCATGTACTGCACTCATCTGTTAGTCGTAGAAACTTAAAGGGGTCATTCAACTTTGGAGGAGGGGCCTTCGGCAAGAAAATGATGAAAGGTGGTCGTGCAGGATTTGTAGCTGGTCACTATTGAAGGGAGTGCACTGACCTGGAGAGCATAGTCTCCTGATATTATATACTATGGTTACCTACGTAGTGGTACATTATAAGGGGTGGGCGGCTTTACGGGGTCCCCTCCAGCCTAATGCTAGCCCTTACCTGGGTGTATGTATAGGACTATAGGGCAGTGACCTGGGTATTCTGGACCAAAGACTTCCATCCTTATTATCTCCTAAATGTCCCGGATCCTGGAGGACTGTTCATATTTCAGTCCTGGGCGTAGGGCGATATGTCCTGGTGCTCAGTGAGTGCAATGGGAGCCATTTACGCCCTCTCATGGCTGCCTCTATCATGGCTACCGACAGGAACAAGCATGAAGACTGTCGTGGACTTCAGGGGGACAACAAGGCAGAACATTATACTGTGTTTGGGCCATAAGGAGGTGTCGTTATGGTGTTTGAGGGCCACAAGGAGGGGGGATTCTGCTGTGTGGGCCACAAGGAGGGGGCATTATACTGTGTGTGTGTGTGTGGGGAAGCAGGGGGCATTATACAGTGTGGGTTCACAAAGGGGCATAATACCCTATGGGTGTGCAAAGGAGGTATTATACTGTGTGGTAGCCACAAGGAGGGGGCATTATACTGTGTGTGGGCCACAAGGAGGGGCATTATACTTTGTGTGGGCCACAAGGATGGGCATTATACTGTGTGGGCCATAAGGAGGGGGCATTATACTGTGTGTGGGCCTACAAGGATGGGCATTATACTGTATGGGGCC
Source organism: Leptodactylus fuscus (assembly GCF_031893055.1). Lineage (NCBI taxonomy): Eukaryota > Metazoa > Chordata > Amphibia > Anura > Leptodactylidae > Leptodactylus > Leptodactylus fuscus. The sequence goes on along the minus strand of NC_134267.1, from coordinate 234,949,581 downwards.
TACAAGGAGGGGCATTATACTGTGTGTGGGGTGTACAAGGAGTGGGCATTATACTGTGTGGGCCTACAAGGAGGGGCATTATACTGTGTGGGGTCTACAAGGATGGGCATTATACTGTGTGTGGGGCGTACAAGGAGGGGCATTATACTGTGTGGGGGCTACAAGGATGGGCATTATACTGTGTGTGGGCTACAAGGAGGGGGCATTATACTGTGTGTGGGGTGTACAAGGAGGGGGCATTATACTGTGTGGGCCTACAAGGAGGGGCATTATACTGTGTGGGGTCTACAAGGATGGGCATTATACTGTGTGTGGGGCGTACAAGGAGGGGCATTATACTGTGTGGGGGCTACAAGGAGGGGGCATTATACTGTGTGTGGGCCACAAGGAGGGGGCATTATGCTGTGTGTAGGCCATAAGGATGGGCATTATACTGTGTGGGCCTACAAGGATGGGCATTATACTGTGTGGGCCTACAAGGATGGGCATTATACTGTGTGTGGGGCCTACAAGGAGGGGGCATTATACTATGTGTGGACCACAAGGAGGGGCATTATACTGTGTGTGGGCCTACAAGGATGGGCATTATACTGTGTGGGGCCTACAAGGAGGGGCATTATACTGTGTGGGGCCTACAAGGAGGGGCATTATACTGTGTGGGGCCACAAGGGACAGGAGTGAATAAACATGATGGGAGTGATACATGACGCGGCGGTGGGTCCTATAAAATGTAATATCACCATGATAGATCCACGTGACCACAGAAAAACATTACCAAAAATGCTGTTGCATACAGGCCACACGGCCGTATTTCCAAAGAGTCACCATGTACATAGCTGCTCAATAGTGCTGTGTTGAGCTTTATTCACTTCAATGAGAATAAGCTGCAGTACCAGACACTGCCAGTGCATGCGACCGGCGCTATTTGTAGTAAAATATCCTCAACTTCACGTTGATATTTCACATTGTATAAACTCGCTGCAGAACGGTTTCTTTAAGATTCTGTATTGTTCCCAAGATTTCCAACCGCAGCCCCTCAATGTTCGTCTGTTTTTCGTCACATTATCAGCCTGGCAGTGCGATCTATTCTTGGCAGCTTCATCCAGCTTCGCATTAGCCGAATCCTTACCGGTTACCCATGCGATGCGTCTACCACCCAGGATGATTAATAACATTACACCCCATCATGTTGGGTTTCAGTTTCCAGAATATTATGTAAGTCATCAATCAAAAGGGGAAAAAAGCTCATCACCTTATTTATAACAAAAAAAATTCGAAAATTTCAATTCCAGGGTGGAGAACCACTAACTCTTTCACTGCTGGTTAGATTTATTTTTGGAAAAGATATACGGGCTGGTCATACGTAGGAATATGACGCTGATTTGGGGGCGATTTCCGTTGTTTGGGAGACAAAGATCGCAGCAGAACACTGAAAAAATTGGAATGTTCCAAAAGACTCGTAACCCAAAATCACTCGCCATCCAAGGACAAAAATGTACGTCGTAAATGGCTGCCAGTGGTCATGAGCTACATTTAGGCAGGATAATTTTTTATTGTTTCACCCACTGCTACAAATTTTTTACACTATCCCTGTATTGTGACATCATAGCGTCACAGCCTAGGGATAGTATAGGGGATAGGCTCAGCTGTGACATCATAGTGTCACAGTACAGGGATAGTATAGGGGATAGGCTCAGCTGTGACTAGGGTTGAGTGATCGGGATTAAAAAAGATTGGCATCCCTGTCAGCTTGCGACATGCGGGAGCTGACTTTTTCCCATAGTCATGCATTGACCAGCGTTGATTGGCCGAATGCCATACAGAATACAACATTCAGCCAATCAACGCTGGTTCTGCCAGAGGCTCGTCTGTGAGGACGCGGAGTCTAAGATCGGACCAGAATGGAGACTGCTGTGTACCAATCTTAGACTCCGCCTCCTCCGGCAGAACCAGAGTTCATTGGCCGAATGCTGTACTCTGTATGGCATTTGGCCAATCAACGCTTGTCAATGCATTCCAATGGGAAAAAGTCAGCTCCCGCATATTGCAAGCTGACAGGGATCCCGACATAATACAGTGACTTGTGCATGTTAGATGCCCCCAGACATGCTTCCCCAGCTGTCCCAGTTGCATTCCAGCGTGTTAGCATCATTTCCTGGGGTGTCATAGTGGACTTGGTGACCCTCCTGAGATGAATGGTGGGTTCCCCGTAAACGAGCATTTATTCCCCATAGACTATAATGGGGATCGATGTTCGATCGAACAGTCGAGTATTGAGCGGCTACTCGAATCGACCTTCGAACATTTCACTGTTCGCTCATCTCTACTGACCACCTGTCAAAATCCAGAATAACCCCCTTTGGCAGAGCGGACCGCTGCGAGACGTGCAGGAAGAGAGGGGATGTTGTGATGATGTCACTGGGATGTTGAGCCATGCCGACTCCAGTGCCGTGGCCAGCTGCGCTAGTTATGCGGTTGAGCATCCATGGTGTGAACAATTTGATCGAGGTGGTCCCACAGATTCTCAATTGGGTTCAAGTCCGGGCAATTTTCTGGCCAAGGGAGTACAGTAAACTCATCCTGGTGCTCCTCGAACCACTCACGTACACTGTGAGCTTTATGACACGTCGCATTGTCCTGCTGGTAGATGTCATCATCCTGAGGAAAAACATTTCACATGTAGGGGTGAACATGGTCCGCAAGGATAGATGCATACTTGTGCTGATCCATCGTGCCTTCCACAATGATGAGTGCACCCAGATGGCTGATGACACGCGCCTTCTGCCATTGGTTATTTAACGTTGACGTCACAAGTAGGCGCTGGTCACATTAATAGGACTGGACTGTGTATGTTAAATGGGGTTATCCATGCTTTACAAAATGATTGCCCATTCTTATGTCAGACCATCAGGTTTAGAGCGGCAGGGGTCCGACTCAGATCAGCTGTTTCTCGGAGCAGACCTTCCAGCATTCTTTACATAACAAGCACTGCCCTGCAATCTTGCTGTATGTTCAGTAGTGGTGGTGATGGGTACTGCACGGGTGTCCTATGTACTTGATTGAGACACTATTGCAATACCCATGACCGTCACTACTAAAAATATGGCGCCGGACTCTTATGTAAGCAACACCAGGAGACATCTGATTTGCAGGGTCCAGTCGATCAGTCCAATTTTTCCTATCGTAAGGGGAGGTCATTCACTTTTCAAAAGTATACATAAGGTTCCGGAGGGAACTAAACACAAGAACAAGGGGGCTCAACCTCAATTTAGTTGTGGGGGATGATCACAAACAACATCAGGACATGTTTTACCGATAGAGTAGTTGAGGCTTGAAACAAACATCCCACAGATGTAGCTGAATAATGTACAGTAAGTGATTGTATACAGATCAGGGTAAACAATGTCTAACCTACAATATAAAGGAAATGCTATAACAGCAGACTCCATGGACCATGCGCTCCTCCTCTGCCATCAAGCTTCTAGGTTTCGATGTTCCCGTCGCAACTGCCAGGTCTGAAAAACTTAGAAACTACCACAATGGTCTCTTCTGGTAGCGCTATAATAGTACCCGGGACTGTAGAAGAGATCGTTTCAGCCTTCATCTAACCCCGTAATACCCAGGATATTTTTGGCTCCAATGGCCAGAATGTTTGCAACTTTTTTCACTTTGAAACGTCTGAAATTTTAATTTTGTAGGTATTTTTATGTCTTTTATCATAACAATAGGGCTAAAGGGATTCTATCATTAAAATAGTATTTTTTCTGCCTACCACATAGGAATAGCCTTATAGAGAACTCATTTGCATACTGACGAAAACCAGGATTTCTACCGAATGGCGGTGCGGGGAAGACATCTAAAGGTAGGAGAAGAATAGCCTGTCTTAAGGCTATTCCGACGTGGTAGGCCAAAAAATACAATTTTAATGATAGAATCCCTTTAACCAAATGTCAATTGCTTTTTTATTTTTCTTACTTTAAGGTGTCAAAAAGGTAAGAAAACAACTTTTGAAAGACTTTAAGACCTCAGCTACAAGATTTAACACTGTTCTAGCGACCCGATGTATGGTGTCAAAATCTGAAACCTCAATCCAGGAGTGAAGACAAGACATAAGGAGAATGGAACAAGGACAGGAACATGGAAGTAAGACTGGTGTGTGTTACATAGTTACATAGTTGATGAGGTTGGATAAAGACATTAGTCCATCAAGTCCAACCTATAACCCTACAATGCCTACAGTGATGATCACAGGGTAAGATCGAGGTCATAAGACAGGAAGCTTGAGACGTAGGTCCAAATTAGAATCCAGACATCAGGACAGGAACACGTTCTGAGGATCCGAATCAGAACCATGAGGATAGAAGTGGTCTATGGTTGAACCAGGTCAGAATTGAGAGGTCACAGAGGAACCAGAGTCTAGAAGGCTTTAATCCAGGAACCAGAAGGTTGAGACATGACAGAGTCCAGGAGCAGGAACCAGATACCATCATTAAGGAATCGAGTGGTTTGGTTTGCCGGTCAAAAACTGTTCTGGGCTTATGCTCAGCCATGGGTCAGGTGGTCTTAACTTCCTGAAGAGCCCACCAGGATCAAATGGTGAGCGGTTACCTGACAACATCATTGGCGCCTTGGCACACCCATCAAGAGGATTAAGGAAGGTGGATCCATATCTGAGAAGAGCACAGCGTAATATAGCTGCTTGTGAAACATACCTTGGTCCCACCAAAATTTTGGGACCACCTTTTGGACTATAGTGAAGTCGACTTGTAGATCTCGATGGGACATCTGTTTCGCATATCCCCCCCCCCCCATAGTCAGGCCTGTTTTAAATTGTGTCATGTTATCCCTATGATGGCGTGTAGAGTTACAGATGGGTCTGTTTTCCGTGGGTCTTGTTTACATTCTGCAAATTTCTTAATGGTTGATTACAAACGTTCATACAAAATCACTACTGTGAATGTTACAAGCTTTGTAGTCGCTTTGTACGGTATTGCGTTTGTAGACTTGCCACTGAGGGATTGTTCCACGTGACCAGACTCCTGGTTTGTAGCGCCGTGTGATGGGAAGAAGAACATGGAAGAATGTCCTCCTGGACTTGTCAACTGAGGCCTCGTATGGATAACACTGAGAGATATAGTTTTATTTCGTGCCTCGTGTACACTTGTGGCCTTCTATAAACTTTTTCTCAAAATCCCCTTTGTTTTGATAGAAGGAATCGTGTCTGTGTTGAAGGTGAGCGTTTGGTCACAGTTGAGTGTCTTCTGAGTACATGAATCATCTGTAGCTCAGATGTTGGCTTCTACATCGATGAGACACTTTCGTCATTTTTTCCCTTAGGAACATTTGTATCTGTTTTACTCTTCTGACCAGACTTGTATTGTCATATGCGGATTGTTTTTTTCATTATTGTGTTGTTATAGTTTCATTGTCTATTTACATATTATACACAATGGTGAGAAACATTGTCTATGGATAGTGCCACACTTGTAGGAAGCTTTTCGAAGATTGACCAATTCTCCCGTACAGGGTTCTTATGTCTCTTTTGTTTAGTATACTTATTTATGTAAGGGTGCATGCACACTACGTAACGCCGGGCGTGTATGAGAGCCGTACACGCTGGCGTTACAGCAGGGCTGCCGAACACTTCCCATTCACTTCAATGGGAGCGCTCGTAACAGCGGCGTTTACGAGCGCTCCCATTGAAGTGAATGGGAAGTGTTCGGCAGTCTGCTGTAATGCCGGCGTGTACGGCTCTCATACACGCCCGGCGTTACGTAGTGTGCATGCACCCTAAGTCTGATATTCAACAACATCTCATAAACTGTATAACTCAAACCAGTTCCTGTGAGGCAGAATCTCCATCTATCGAAGGCTCCCTAGGGTCAATATATGAAAAACCTTACTATGTTGTTGGAGTGTGAGAGAAAGACAGTAGAGAGATCATACAGGCTGTATATAGTCACGGGAAGAACATGCTAACTGTATGTAGAGAAGTCATGGAGGACCATCCAGATTGTATGTAGAGGAGCCATGGGAGGACCATATTGGTTGTAGGTAGAGGAGCCACGGGAGGACCATACTGGTTGTAGGTAGAGGAGCCACGGGAGGACCATACTGGTTGTAGGTAGAGGAGCCATGGGAGGACCATACTGGTCGTAGGTAGAGGAGCCATGGGAGGACCATACTGGTTGTAGGTAGAGGAGCCATGGGAAGACCATACTGGATGTAGGTAGAGGAGCCATGGGAGGACCATACTGGTTGTAGGTAGAGGAGCCATGGGAGGACCATACTGGTTGTATGTAGAGGAGCCATGGGAGGACCATACTGGTTGTATGTAGAGGAGCCATGGGAGGACCATACTGGTTTTAGGTAGAGGAGCCATGGGAGGACCATACTGGTCGTAGGTAGAGGAGCCACGGGAGGACCATACTGGTTGTAGGTAGAGGAGCCACGGGAGGACCATACTGGTTGTAGGTAGAGGAGCCATGGGAGGACCATACTGGTTGTAGGTAGAGGAGCCATGGGAGGACCATACTGGTTGTATGTAGAGGAGCCATGGGAGGACCATACTGGTTGTATGTAGAGGAGCCATGGGAGGACCATACTGGTTTTAGGTAGAGGAGCCATGGGAGGACCATACTGGTTGTAAGTAGAGGAGCCATGGGAGGACCATACTGGATGTATGTAGAGGAGCTATGGGAGAGATATACTGGATGTATGTAGAGGAGCCATGGGAGATCCATACTGGTTGTAGGTAGAGGAGTCATGGATGGACCATACTGGTTGTAGGTAGAGGAGCCATGGGAGGACCATACTGGTTGTATGTAGAGGAGCCATGGGAGGACCATACTGGTTGTAGGTAGAGGAGCCATGGGAGGACCATACTGGTTGTAGGTAGAGGAGCCATGGGAGACCATACTGGTTGTAGGTAGAGGAGCCATGGGAGACCATACTGGTTGTAGGTAGAGGAGACATGGGAGGACCATACTGGTTGTAGGTAGAGAAGTCATGGGAGAACCATACTGGTTGTAGGTAGAGAAGTCATGGGAGGACCATACTGGTTGTAGGTAGAGGAGCCATGGGAGGACCATACTGGTGTAGGTAGAGGATTCATGGGAGGACCATACTGGTTGTAGGTAGAGGAGCCATGGGAGGACCATACTGGTTGTAGGTAGAGGAGCCATGGGAGGACCATACTGGTTGTAGGTAGAGGAGCCATGGGAGGACCATACTGGTTGTATGTAGAGAAGCCATGGGAAGACCATACTGGTTGTATGTAGAGGAGCCATGGGAGCACCATACTGGTTGTATGTAGAGGAGCCATGGGAGGACCATACTGGTTGTATGTAGAGGAGCCATGGGAGCACCATACTGGTTGTATGTAGAGGAGCCATGGGAGGACCATACTGGTTGTATGTAGAGGAGTCATGGATGGACCATACTGGTTGTATGTAGAGGAGCCATGGGAGGACCATACTGGTTGTATGCAGAGGAGCCACGGGAGGACCATACTGGTTGTAGGTAGGGGAGCCATGGGAGGACCATACTGGTTGTAGGTAGAGCAGAAATGGGAGCACCATACTGGTTGTATGTAGAGGAGCCATGGGAGGACCATACTGGTTGTATGCAGAGGTGAAATGGGAGGACCATACTGGATGTAGGTAGAGGAGCCATGGGAGGACCATACTGGTTGTAGGTAGAGAAGTCATGGGAGGACCATACTGGTTGTAGGTAGAGAAGCCATGGGAGGACCATACTGGTTGTATGTAGAGGAGCAATGGGAGGACCATACTGGTTGTAGGTAGAGGAGCCATGGGAGGACCATACTGGTTGTAGGTAGAGGAGCCATGGGAGACCATACTGGTTGTATGTAGAGGAGCCATGGGAGACCATACTGGTTGTAGGTAGAGGAGCCATGGGAGGACCATACTGGTTGTAGGTAGAGAAGTCATGGGAGGACCATACTGGTTGTAGGTAGAGAAGTCATGGGAGGACCATACTGGTTGTAGGTAGAGGAGCCATGGGAGGACCATACTGGTTGTAGGTAGAGGAGCCATGGGAGGACCATACTGGTTGTATGTAGAGAAGCCATGGGAAGACCATACTGGTTGTATGTAGAGGAGCCATGGGAGCACCATACTGGTTGTATGTAGAGGAGCCATGGGAGGACCATACTGGTTGTATGTAGAGGAGTCATGGATGGACCATACTGGTTGTATGTAGAGGAGCCATGGGAGGACCATACTGGTTGTAGGTAGAGGAGCCATGGGAGGACCATACTGGTTGTATGCAGAGGAGCCACGGGAGGACCATACTGGTTGTAGGTAGGGGAGCCATGGGAGGACCATACTGGTTGTAGGTAGAGCAGAAATGGGAGCACCATACTGGTTGTATGTAGAGGAGCCATGGGAGGACCATACTGGTTGTATGCAGAGGTGAAATGGGAGGACCATACTGGATGTAGGTAGAGGAGCCATGGGATGACCATACTGGTTGTAGGTAGAGGAGCCATGGGAGGACCATACTGGATGTAGGTAGAGGAGCCATGGGAGGACCATACTGGATGTAGGTAGAGGAGCCATGGGAGGACCATACTGGTTGTAGGTAGAGGAGCCATGGGAGGACCATACTGGATGTAGGTAGAGGAGCCATGGGAGGACCATACTGGTTGTAGGTAGAGGAGCCATGGGATGACCATACTGGTTGTAGATAGAGGAGAAATGGGAGGACAATATTGGTTGTAGGTAGAGAAGCCATGAGAGGACCATACTGATTACATGTAGAGGAGTCATGGGAGCACCATACTGGTTGTAGATAGAGGAGCCATGGGAGGACCATACTGGATGTAGGTAGAGGAGAAATGGGAGGACCATATTGGTTGTAGGTAGAGGAGCCATGAGAGGACCATACTGATTGTATGTAGAGAAGCCATGGGAGCACCATACTGGTTACATGTAGAGGAGCTATGGGAGGACCATCCAGATTGTATGTAGAGGAGCCATGGGGAGAAAATGTAGGCTGAATGTAAAAGAGTCTTTGGAAGAATGAACATATTCTAGAGGAACCATGGGAAGAACATGCAGACACTACGTAGAGGAATCACAGGAAGAACGTGAAAACTATACAGAGGGATTACAGGAAAACATACAAACTCTGTGTAGAAGGGTTTTGGGAGGAGCATACAGACTATGTAGAGTAGTCATGGGAAGAGCATACAGACTGTGTAGAGTAGTCATGGGAAGAGCATACAGACTGTGTAGAGTAGTCATGGGAAGAGCATACAGACTGTGTAGAGTAGTCATGGGAAGAGCATACAGACTGTGTAGAGTAGTCATGGGAAGAGCATACAGACTGTGTAGAGTAGTCATGGGAAGAGCATACAGACTGTGTAGAGTAGTCATGGGAAGCGCATACAGGCTCCAGAAGAATCATTAGAACAATACAGAGCTTCTACTTAGTGACATTATGGAAAGAACATTCAATATATAGCTAGAGGGGTCATGGAAGGAGTATATAGACTCAAGATTGCCCGGCTACAATAACATGTCATCCAGTGGCAGCCAGTCGCTACCTGCCTTAGTAATGTTCCATCCATAGTAATGTCATGTTGATGATATCTAATGGCTGTCATTGCACGCGACTACGGTAATCGGATAGTATTGTGTCATGACGCAACACCAGATTACGCACCATTGTGCAGAGATGGTAGCCATAAGCAGTGGGAGACATTGATGAGTTCTGGCACAGGATTGGTACAAGTAAGTATTGTTCTCATTTCTATTTGTACAATCGGTGGTCCGTAACCGCCAGCAGTCTTCACTCACCCTGCCAGGCTCCTACAGAAACATGCAGCATGCCAACAACTCCTTCCATTCCTTGGTTACATCATCTCCGACCAAGGTCTTCAAATGAACCCAGAAAAAACTTTCAGCGATGCTTGATTCGGCTTTGTCCTCAGTAATTTGGGGTATTCGCTAATTTCTGGCGATTCATCCCACAACACTGACGATGATCAATCGCTACCCTGATCTGTAGCCTGGTCTGGACGTTCATTGATGAACTTGTGATGATTTGCTTTCCAACTACAGCACCCAAAAACAAACAAAAAAAATCTGATATACTTGCTAGGCTTGGAGGATTTGGCACGCCTGATACTTGTATGGTCCTCCCGAAAAATAGGAAAAAATTCCAGTGAGAGTTCTTCGAGAACATCAAGTTCTGTAATGCTACATCCATAAAAATGTATATAAACAAGTTTCCCGTGTCCCGGAGGTTGATGGATGAGTCGGATGGGATCGTGGCACTCCGAGCTGGCACAAAGTCAGCCAAAGATAAATAAAGCAATCATCTAATAATGTGCGGCTCAGCAAATAACTCCACATAACAGGTCCTGGGGATACGAGAGGGATATTTCACCACCTTATTATATACCCAGAGACTAATGTTTTATGCTTTCAACACGTTTGTTATAAGGGGGTTGGGGGTCATGGTTTATTTTCTTAAAGGTGATTACGAAGAAAAACAAAAAGTTGCCGGTCAAGCTGGAAATGCCCAGAAGCAAGACACGATAAGAAGCGATGGATGGATGGATGGGTGGATGGATGATGGATGGATGAATGGATGGATGGATGAATGGATGAATGGATGGATGGATGGATGATGGGTGGATGATGGGTGGATGGATGATGGATGGATGGATGAATGGATGGATGGGTGGTTGGATGATGGGTGGATGGATGATGGATGGATGGATGATGGGTGGATGGATGATGGATGATGGGTGGATGCATGATGGATGGATGGGTGGTTGGATGATGGGTGGATGGATGATGGATGGATGGATGATGGATGGATGGGTGGTTGGATGATGGGTGGATGGATGATGGATGGATGATGGATGGATGGGTGGTTGAATGATGGATGGATGAATGGATGATGGATGGATGATGGGTGGATGAATGGATGAATGAATGGATGATGGGTGGATGGATGGATGATGGGTGGATGGATGATGGATGGATGGATGAATGGATGGATGAATGGATGATGGATGGATAGGTGGTTGGATGATGGATGGATGATGGATGATGGATGGATAGGTGGTTGGATGATGGATGGATGAATGGATGATGGATGGATGATGGGTGGATGAATGGATGGATGAATGGATGATGGGTGGATGGATGGATGATGGGTGGATGGATGATGGATGGATGAATGGATGGATGAATGGATGATGGATGGATGGATGATGGGTGGATGGATGATGGGTGGATGGATGATGGATGGATGGATGATGGGTGGATGAATGGATGGATGAATGGATGGATGATGGGTGGATGGATGGATGGAGTCGTATCCAAGAGGAACTTTGAGAATAAAGCATAACTGAAGAACTCCTATGAGAATGAACAATCTCGTAGTAGGGGGATCCCATGGGTTGTAGCCTTCAGGGTTTGCTTTCTATTAGCTAAGACAGGTGGTGACTGAAGATGGTGGACCAAGAACCGAACTTGAGAGCAGAATATGGAAGAGACCAGATAACACTTTAGATGAAAGCAAAGTCCTTACAAGCAATAGACAACCACAATATACCATGGAAACCAGCAGGATTTTAGCTAGAACAAGCTCCAGGATCGAAACAAAGTATCCAGCTTGGAAAAAAGAAGCCATATTGATGGCTATTATCTGTGAAGGCCAAGATCACATTTTGCGAGTTGCTACATTTTTCTTGCTCTGAATTCTCCATATTCTCATTAATTTCTGTAGAGTGCATTATGGCAGTAGGGTTGAGCGATCGGGAAAGATCGGATTCTGATCGGCGATCACGCAAATTTCACAATCGGGATTGTGACTTTTCCATAGAGAATAGAGATGAGTGAACACTGTTCGGATCAGCCGATCCGAACAGCACGCTCCCATAGAAATGAATGGAAGCACCTGTGACGTTGACTTTGCCGGCAGCCGGCCGCCGTCACAGGTGCTTCCATTCATTTCTATAGGAGCGTGCTGTTCGGATCGGCTGATCCGAACAGTGTTCGCTCATCTCTAATAGAGAAGCATTGACTAGGGTTGAGCGATTGAGATCGGGAAAGATTGGATCCCGAACGGCGATCAAGCAAATTTCACAATCGGGATCGGCTGGAAAATGATCAGATATCGGATAGATAGATAGATAGATAGATAGATAGATAGATAGGAGATAGATAGATAGATAGATAGATAGATAGATAGATAGATGATAGATAGATAGATAGAGGATAGGTATATAGATAGGAGATAGATAGGTAGATAGGAGATAGATAGATAGATAGATAGATAGATAGATAGATAGATAGATAGATAGATAGATAGATAGGAGATAGATAGATAGATAGATAGATAGATAGGTAGATAGGAGATAGATAGATAGGAGATAGATAGATAGATAGATAGATAGATAGATAGGAGATAGATAGATAGATAGATAGATAGATAGATAGATAGATAGATAGATAGATAGGAGATAGATAGATAGATAGATAGATAGATAGATAGGAGATAGATAGATAGATAGATAGATAGATAGATAGATAGGAGATAGATAGATAGATAGATAGATAGATAGGAGATAGATAGATAGATAGATAGATAGATAGATGATAGATAGATAGATAGATAGGAGATAGATAGATAGATAGATAGATAGATAGGAGATAGATAGATAGATAGATAGATAGATAGGAGATAGATAGATAGATAGATAGATAGATAGATAGATAGATAGATAGGAGATAGATAGATAGATAGATAGATAGATAGATAGAGTGCAGGGTTAATGGTTACGGTGATGATATATTACATTAGTGAACACTGAGTTCTTCCCCTGAACTTTATTTATATTTACATGAAAATTTTATTGCGAAAATCGTACATAAAACTGTCGAGCTCTTCCCGGCCATGTCTGAGCGGCGTCCAGCGTTCTGTCATCATGTCAGCTGTTGGCAGCAGAGTCCGCATATTGTTCTCCGTATGTGGCCTCGGATTCTGTGATTCTGCAGTTATTTATGTCCTTGTATCACACAAGTGTTTAATGGGACACACATGTCATGTTCCTGCCATGGAAGGTAAAGAACATCGCGGGGCCACATTGACTGGTCAGCTCAGTTCATGGAGATAATCTGCTGGTGTCAGCACTGTTCCGCTCTCGTGTACATACAAGTAATAAAGGGATTGTCTTCTCCCATAGACACTGCCAGACCTATCCACAGGTTGTGTTGAGTATTACAGCTAGGCTTAAAGGGATTCTACCATTAAAATCAAATTTTTTTCTCGTTGACACGTTGGAATAGCCTTAAGAAAGGCTCTTCTTCTCCTACCTTTAGATGTCTTCTCCGCGCCGCCGTTCGGTATAAATCCCGGTTTTCATCGGTATGCAAATGAGTTCTCTCGCAGCACTGGGGGCGGTCCCCAGCGCTCAAACAGCACTGGGGGTGTCCCCAATGCTGCGAGAGAACTCTCCAGCGACGCCTCCATCTTCTTCAAGAACGCCCTCTAGAATCCCTTTAATTTACTTCATTTGGAGCTGAGCTGCAGTACCAGACACAACCCATGGACAGGTGTGGCACTGTTTCTGGAGGACAGCAGTAATGTTTTTCTAATCCTATACATACCCTGTAAGTTCACAGGGTGCATGGGAGCAATAAGGTTTTTGGGGTAGATTCTTGCCCACATTGCACCAAGACTATCGGTGTTTTGAAGATATTACCACCAGTGCCTCAACCTGAAGCTTTTCTATAGTCTTCAGTTGTTGATATAATACAATATTGGAAGACTGGAGCGCTGACAACTTCGAAGATTTCTACGATGGTAAAAAGAGCAGTTGTCGTGGTTTGGACCGTGGTGGATTTCATGACTTCCTCCTAAACCTATGAAGGGGTTCACAGGTAGACCAAGGATAACCTAACGGGGCTATGAAGGACCTACATATGTGGTGGAGATGACACCTTCCAAAAAATTCTTCCTATGGTTAGTCTTCTTCGCTATGGACGCAATAAACTTGTAGACGGTGGACAAAGGGTACGGGACCACAGAAGAACTTTAGAATACATTTTTTAGAATATGTCTTGCCTTTTTGCTTTTTACGGATCACAGCTGAGTAGTTTGGAGAAGTGTTTGTCTTTTTTGGAATTTTTGGAATCTTCATTGTTAATGTTGCAGTTTTAGAATAAATAAGTCGATGACATTGCCCCCGTCTTCCTATAGTAAAAATTCCAACCTCAGAATGGCGTTAGTATATCATCAATGGACAGTTTTATCTCCTGGAATAACTTGTATCAACAATCCCATCTCTACACGACCCGGCTACATTTCTTGAATTTTTTTAAAAAATATCCTAAAACTCTAGAAACCCCCTGAAAAACTTCAGCATGAGTCACATAAATAAGTAGTCCCTCGTGTGGTCCATGTCAACTCTGGTCTAGTAGCCGCAGGTCAGTGGTCCTGTCATTCGGTGACCGGCCGCAAGTGACGCGATGGGCTCATGGGGACACCAAGTAACTAAATCGGACCACAAAGCAAGAGCATCAAGAAGATGTGGTTGCAGGAAACTTGCCTTGGTCGGTTGACAATTCTATTATCCCAGACACGACAGGCTGAAAACCAGATGTGAGAAGTGTCTGAACACTTTATATTTTTTGTAGCCTGTTGTTTTTGGTTATTTATGTTGGTCATGGATATGCTCAATGTGTACGGATGCTTGACGTGCGGGGTCATGTCCTGCACTATTCAAGCTGTTTACCCATCCATGACTGGACTCTGGTTTGGTCTTGAGATCGGTGGGCTCTGATAGTCGGCACCTTTGTATCAGAGCAAACTGCACCAAAATCTGAACAATTTGGTACAAATTTGCCAGTGCAGGTCTCCCTGTCGATTTTTGTGAGTTTACTACAGGAATTTTAAGGTTAGAATATGGGATGTTTCGAAAGGTTGTCAATTCCTTCAGCCATTCCAAGGGTTGTTGTCTAGCTTTTTTAGCCAGTCTCTCCAGTTGTACAAAGTTTCATCTCCCTCGTCCACAACCCCTAAATGATATATTATGGGGGGTCGATAGTATTGGTCACCCAGCTTGTCTGGAGATACATCTAACTTGCAAGCAGCAGAATAAATTTTTCACTCAGCATTTCTGATAGTTATCAAGTGGAGTCCATCCTATCCTACTAATATATTATAAATGTTTGTTACTCAATCACGCAAAAACGGCTAAACGGATTTGGATGACATTCGGCACATAGATAGATTGTAAACTGGATTAACACATAGGCTAGTTTTTATCACAGTAAATGACATGGCTTTACAACTGTTATGAATTTATGTTCACAAAATTTGGATGTTTGTTACTCAATCACGCAAAAACGGCTGAACGGATTTGGATGACATTCGGCACATAGATAGACTGTAAACTGGATTAATACATAGGCTAGTTTTTATCCCAGTAAATGACATGGCTTCACAACTGTTATGAATTTATGTTCACAAAGTTTGGATGTTTGTTACTCAATCACGCAAAAACGGCTGAATGGATTTGGATGACATTCGGCACATAGATAGACTGTAAACTGGATTAATACATAGGCTAGTTTTTATCCCAGTAAATGACATTGCTTTACAACTGATATGAATTTATGTTCATGTACTATATTACACTGCTCTTGCAGCAGCTTATCTCAGCCAGGTATGTTATCTCTCTATGTAAACACACAGATACCATTGACTCGTTTGCGTATAAGCATCCGCATATTATCTGATCTGCTCCAGGCTGACACACCGGATGGGAAAACCCCTTTAATCCAAATTGATAGTTTCCCAATTTTAAACATGCCGGGACAATGAAAATCTAATTTGTCGCAAAATTCTCAAAAAGTAAGAGCTATGCTAGGACAACAGAGTTCTCCTCAAGCGGAGCTGAGGAAGATTGAGCAAGCTAGGCATCAAGTGGCTGTTAAAGCAGCCCAAACGCCAGAGCAGGCGGATCATTGATACCAACAACACAAAAGGCATCCTAGTGAGCTGCTGAGATGTCGGAACCATCCCAGGCACGGTGCGAGGAACAAGTTCAGCGGCAGGCCAGCCTGAGAGATGCTAAAACTCTGGAACAGGCGGATTATCGAAGCCAACAACACGCTCATTAAATGGCGTCCCAGCGAGCTACTGAAATGCCGGAAACAATCACAGGCATGGCGCGAGGAACAAGTTCAGCATTAAGCCGAAATGCCGTAGCAGGCGAACCATTGACGGCAGCAATTTGCTGAATATAGGCGGGTCATCGACACCAACAACACGCAGACAAAGTCACGGGCAGAGACTAGTATTCTATAGTAATAATAATTGATCTACATCTGGATTCTTTTTAGATTTTTTGCTTCAGTTTTGGACACTGAGCTCCTGAGAGTGAAGTGCGGCCTCAATGTTTGGAAGGAATCGGTTACAGCTGCTCGCAGGGATGATTCACTTGTCCCGGGATCTGGTGTCAGGAAGTAAACAATATAGTGAACCATGTATTCTGCATTTATCAGACTGGATATAAATAGGGCTGGGTGAGGGGGTCCCAAATGCCCCACTGGGTAACAAGGCACTAGAAGATTTAGTGATGGCGACAATACATAAGTCAGACTTTTTAGCAACAAAGTGATGTCTTCTACATTCCTTCCCGGAGACTGATTGGGACTTGGTCTATCCTTAAAGACTGTTGTACAATCCCAATATACAGAAAGCAGTGGTACGCCATGATCCCTAAGCGTACACTGCCATGCTCTAGATCTAATCTGATGAAGGTCTGTGACGTCATGTCTTTAACTATGATCTAGTGACTGCTATATTCTCATATGCTTTCCAAACTTGTTCATGGCGTTTATGCTTCAATAAATTGTTATACTTTTCACGCTAATTGTGTGCAGCAGCATCAATCTTTATTGTTGTACAATCCCAGTCCCAGAAGATAGCCAGAAGCGGAGAGGATGACTACTGAGACAATTTGGTGGCCAAGTTGTCAGGGACACACAGTCATCTCTCCTACATAGAAGAAGAGCCATAGCAGCGATGTCCGCACTGACCGTGAATGTAAACTCCTAGAATATTCTAGAATCCAGGTGACCATTATTGAAGAAGAAAATCTAATGATGACAGAAGGAATAAACTCCAGGAATATGAGATCTCGCCAGATGTGAAAGATACCGGGGAGAGATTCTGCACATCTGTATGAGCGATCATCTGTCACTGAGACAAGTCTGGAGCGGGTTATTAGGATGAATACATTACATTACTTATCCTGTATTATACTCCAGAGCTGCACTCACTATTCTGCTGGTGCAGTCACTGTGTACATACATTACATTACTTATCCTGTATTATACTCCAGAGCTGCGCTCACTATTCTGCTGATACAGTCACTGTGTACATACATTACATTACTTATCCTGTATTATACTCCAGAGCTGCGCTCACTATTCTGCTGGTGCAGTCACTGTGTACATACATTACTTATCCTGTATTATATTCCAGAGCTGCGCTCACTATTCTGCTGGTGCAGTCACTGTGTACATACATTACTTATCCTGTATTATACTCCAGAGCTGCACTCACTATTCTGCTGGTACAGTCACTGTGTACATACATTACATTACTTATCCTGTATTATACTCCAGAGCTGCGCTCACTATTCTGCTGGTGCAGTCACTGTGTACATACATTACATTACTTATCCTGTATTATACTCCAGAGCTGCGCTCACTATTCTGCTGGTGCAGTCACTGTGTACATACATTACATTACTTATCCTGTATTATACTCCAGAGCTGCGCTCACTATTCTGCTGGTACAGTCACTGTGTACATACATTACATTACTTATCCTGTATTATACTCCAGAGCTGCACTCACTATTCTGCTGGTACAGTCACTGTGTACATACATTACATTACTTATCCTGTATTATACTCCAGAGCTGCGCTCACTATTCTGCTGGTACAGTCACTGTGTACATACATTACATTACTTATCCTGTATTATACTCCAGAGCTGCGCTCACTATTCTGCTGGTACAGTCACTGTGTACATACATTACATTACTTATCCTGTATTATACTCCAGAGCTGCGCTCACTATTCTGCTGGTGCAGTCACTGTGTATATACATTACATTACTTATCCTGTACTGATCCTGAGTTACATCCTGTATTATACTCCAGAGCTGCGCTCACTATTCTGCTGGTACAGTCACTGTGTACATACATTACATTACTTATCCTGTATTATACTCCAGAGCTGCACTCACTATTCTGCTGGTACAGTCACTGTGTACATACATTACATTACTTATCCTGTATTATACTCCTGAGCTGCACTCACTATTCTGCTGGTACAGTCACTGTGTACATACATTACATTACTTATCCTGTATTATACTCCAGAGCTGCGCTCACTATTCTGCTGGTACAGTCACTGTGTACATACATTACATTACTTATCCTGTATTATACTCCAGAGCTGCGCTCACTATTCTGCTGGTGCAGTCACTGTGTATATACATTACATTACTTATCCTGTACTGATCCTGAGTTACATCCTGTATTATACTCCAGAGCTGCGCTCACTATTCTGCTGGTACAGTCACTGTGTACATACATTACATTATTTATCCTGTATTATACTCCAGAGCTGCACTCACTATTCTGCTGGTACAGTCACTGTGTACATACATTACATTACTTATCCTGTATTATACTCCAGAGCTGCGCTCACTATTCTGCTGGTACAGTCACTGTGTACGTACATTACATTACTTATCCTGTATTATACTCCTGAGCTGCGCTCACTATTCTGCTGGTGCAGTCACTGTGTACATACATTACATTACTTATCCTGTATTATACTCCAGAGCTGCGCTCACTATTCTGCTGGTACAGTCACTGTGTACATACATTACATTACTTATCCTGTATTATACTCCAGAGCTGCACTCACTATTCTGCTGCTACAGTCACTGTGTACATACATTACATTACTTATCCTGTATTATACTCCAGAGCTGCGCTCACTATTCTGCTGGTACAGTCACTGTGTACATACATTACATTACTTATCCTGTATTATACTCCAGAGCTGCGCTCACTATTCTGCTGGTACAGTCACTGTGTACATACATTACATTACTTATCCTGTATTATACTCCAGAGCTGCGCTCACTATTCTGCTGGTGCAATCACTGTGTACATACATTACATTACTTATCCTGTATTATACTACAGAGCTGCGCTCACTATTCTGCTGGTACAGTCACTGTGTACATACATTACATTACTTATCCTGTATTATACTCCAGAGCTGCGCTCACTATTCTGCTGATGCAGTCACTGTGTACATACATTACATTACTTATCCTGTATTATACTCCAGAGCTGCTCTCACTATTCTGCTGGTGCAGTCACTGTGTACATACAATACATTACTTATCCTGTATTATACTACAGAGCTGCGCTCACTATTCTGCTGGTGCAGTCACTGTATATATACATTACATTACTTATCCTGTACTGATCCTGAGTTACATCCTGTATTAAACTCCAGAGCTGCGCTCACTATTCTGCTGGTACAGTCACTCTGTACATACATTACATTACTTATCCTATATTATACTCCAGAGCTGCGCTCACTATTCTGCTGGTGCAGTCACTGTGTATATACATTACATTACTTATCCTGTACTGATCCTGAGTTACATCCTGTATTATACTCCAGAGCTGCGCTCACTATTCTGCTGGTACAGTCACTGTGTACATACATTACATTACTTATCCTGTATTATACTCCAGAGCTACGCTCACTATTCTGCTGGTGCAGTCACTCTGTACATACATTACATTACTTATCCTATATTATACTCCAGAGCTGCGCTCACTATTCTGCTGGTGCAGTCACTGTGTATATACATTACATTACTTATCCTGTACTGATCCTGAGTTACATCCTGTATTATACTCCAGAGCTGCGCTCACTATTCTGCTGGTACAGTCACTGTGTACATACATTACATTACTTATCCTGTATTATACTCCAGAGCTGTGCTCACTATTCTGCTGGTGCAGTCACTCTGTACATACATTACATTACTTATCCTGTATTATACTCCAGAGCTGCGCTCACTATTCTGCTGGTGCAGTCACTCTGTACATACATTACATTACTTATCCTATATTATACTCCAGAGCTGCGCTCACTATTCTGCTGGTGCAGTCACTGTGTATATACATTACATTACTTATCCTGTACTGATCCTGAGTTACATCCTGTATTATACTCCAGAGCTGCGCTCACTATTCTGCTGGTACAGTCACTGTGTACATACATTACATTACTTATCCTGTATTATACTCCAGAGCTGCGCTCACTATTCTGCTGGTGCAGTCACCCTGTACATACATTACATTACTTATCCTATATTATACTCCAGAGCTGCGCTCACTATTCTGCTGGTGCAGTCACTGTGTATATACATTACATTACTTATCCTGTACTGATCCTGAGTTACATCCTGTATTATACTCCAGAGCTGCGCTCACTATTCTGCTGGTACAGTCACTGTGTACATACATTACATTACTTATCCTGTATTATACTCCAGAGCTGCGCTCACTATTCTGCTGGTGCAGTCACTGTGTACATACATTACATTACTTATCCTGTACTGATCCTGAGTTACATCCTGTATTATACTCCAGAGCTGCGCTCACTATTCTGCTGGTGCAGTCACTCTGTACATACATTACATTACTTATCCGGTATTATACTCCAGAGCTGCGCTCACTATTCTGCTGGTGCAGTCACTGTGTACATACAATACATTACTTATCCTGTATTATACTACAGAGCTGCGCTCACTATTCTGCTGGTGCAGTCACTGTGTATATACATTACATTACTTATCCTGTACTGATCCTGAGTTACATCCTGTATTAAACTCCAGAGCTGCGCTCACTATTCTGCTGGTACAGTCACTCTGTACATACATTACATTACTTATCCTATATTATACTCCAGAGCTGCGCTCACTATTCTGCTGGTGCAGTCACTGTGTATATACATTACATTACTTATCCTGTACTGATCCTGAGTTACATCCTGTATTATACTCCAGAGCTGCGCTCACTATTCTGCTGGTACAGTCACTGTGTACATACATTACATTACTTATCCTGTATTATACTCCAGAGCTGCGCTCACTATTCTGCTGGTGCAGTCACTCTGTACATACATTACATTACTTATCCTATATTATACTCCAGAGCTGCGCTCACTATTCTGCTGGTGCAGTCACTGTGTATATACATTACATTACTTATCCTGTACTGATCCTGAGTTACATCCTGTATTATACTCCAGAGCTGCGCTCACTATTCTGCTGGTGCAGTCACTCTGTACATACATTACATTACTTATCCTGTATTATACTCCAGAGCTGCGCTCACTATTCTGCTGGTGCAGTCACTCTGTACATACCTTACATTACTTATCCTGTATTATACTCCAGAGCTGCGCTCACTATTCTGCTGGTGCAGTCACTGTGTACATACATTACATTACTTATCCTGTATTATACTCCAGAGCTGCGCTCACTATTCTGCTGGTACAGTCACTGTGTACATACATTACATTACTTATCCTGTATTATACTCCAGAGCTGCACTCACTATTCTGCTGGTACAGTCACTGTGTACATACATTACATTACTTATCCTGTATTATACTCCAGAGCTGCGCTCACTATTCTGCTGGTACAGTCACTGTGTACATACATTACATTACTTATCCTGTATTATACTCCAGAGCTGCGCTCACTATTCTGCTGGTGCAGTCACTGTGTATATACATTACATTACTTATCCTGTACTGATCCTGAGTTACATCCTGTATTATACTCCAGAGCTGCGCTCACTATTCTGCTGGTACAGTCACTGTGTACATACATTACATTATTTATCCTGTATTATACTCCAGAGCTGCACTCACTATTCTGCTGGTACAGTCACTGTGTACATACATTACATTACTTATCCTGTATTATACTCCAGAGCTGCGCTCACTATTCTGCTGGTACAGTCACTTTGTACATACATTACATTACTTATCCTGTATTATACTCCTGAGCTGCGCTCACTATTCTGCTGGTACAGTCAATGTGTACATACATTACATTACTTATCCTGTATTATACTCCTGAGCTGTGCTCACTATTCTGCTGGTGCAGTCACTGTGTACATACATTACATTACTTATCCTGTATTATACTCCAGAGCTGCGCTCACTATTCTGCTGGTACAGTCACTGTGTACATACATTACATTACTTATCCTGTATTATACTCCAGAGCTGCACTCACTATTCTGCTGCTACAGTCACTGTGTACATACATTACATTACTTATCCTGTATTATACTCCAGAGCTGCGCTCACTATTCTGCTGGTACAGTCACTGTGTACATACATTACATTACTTATCCTGTATTATACTCCAGAGCTGCGCTCACTATTCTGCTGGTACAGTCACTGTGTACATACATTACATTACTTATCCTGTATTATACTCCAGAGCTGCGCTCACTATTCTGCTGGTGCAATCACTGTGTACATACATTACATTACTTATCCTGTATTATACTACAGAGCTGCGCTCACTATTCTGCAGGTACAGTCACTGTGTACATACATTACATTACTTATCCTGTATTATACTCCAGAGCTACGCTCACTATTCTGCTGATGCAGTCACTGTGTACATACATTACATTACTTATCCTGTATTATACTCCAGAGCTGCTCTCACTATTCTGCTGGTGCAGTCACTGTGTACATACAATACATTACTTATCCTGTATTATACTACAGAGCTGCGCTCACTATTCTGCTGGTGCAGTCACTGTGTATATACATTACATTACTTATCCTGTACTGATCCTGAGTTATATCCTGTATTATACTCCAGAGCTACGCTCACTATTCTGCTGGTGCAGTCACTCTGTACATACATTACATTACTTATCCTGTATTATACTCCAGAGCTGCTCTCACTATTCTGCTGGTGCAGTCACTGTGTACATACAATACATTACTTATCCTGTATTATACCACAGAGCTGCGCTCACTATTCTGCTGGTGCAGTCACTGTGTATATACATTACATTACTTATCCTGTACTGATCCTGAGTTACATCCTGTATTAAACTCCAGAGCTGCGCTCACTATTCTGCTGGTACAGTCACTCTGTACATACATTACATTACTTATCCTATATTATACTCCAGAGCTGCGCTCACTATTCTGCTGGTGCAGTCACTGTGTATATACATTACATTACTTATCCTGTACTGATCCTGAGTTACATCCTGTATTATACTCCAGAGCTGCGCTCACTATTCTGCTGGTACAGTCACTGTGTACATACATTACATTACTTATCCTGTATTATACTCCAGAGCTGCGCTCACTATTCTGCTGGTGCAGTCACTCTGTACATACATTACATTACTTATCCTATATTATACTCCAGAGCTGCGCTCACTATTCTGCTGGTGCAGTCACTGTGTATATACATTACATTACTTATCCTGTACTGATCCTGAGTTACATCCTGTATTATACTCCAGAGCTGCGCTCACTATTCTGCTGGTACAGTCACTGTGTACATACATTACATTACTTATCCTGTATTATACTCCAGAGCTGTGCTCACTATTCTGCTGGTGCAGTCACTCTGTACATACATTACATTACTTATCCTGTATTATACTCCAGAGCTGCGCTCACTATTCTGCTGGTGCAGTCACTCTGTACATACATTACATTACTTATCCTATATTATACTCCAGAGCTGCGCTCACTATTCTGCTGGTGCAGTCACTGTGTATATACATTACATTACTTATCCTGTACTGATCCTGAGTTACATCCTGTATTATACTCCAGAGCTGCGCTCACTATTCTGCTGGTACAGTCACTGTGTACATACATTACATTACTTATCCTGTATTATACTCCAGAGCTGCGCTCACTATTCTGCTGGTGCAGTCACCCTGTACATACATTACATTACTTATCCTATATTATACTCCAGAGCTGCGCTCACTATTCTGCTGGTGCAGTCACTGTGTATATACATTACATTACTTATCCTGTACTGATCCTGAGTTACATCCTGTATTATACTCCAGAGCTGCGCTCACTATTCTGCTGGTACAGTCACTGTGTACATACATTACATTACTTATCCTGTATTATACTCCAGAGCTGTGCTCACTATTCTGCTGGTGCAGTCACTCTGTACATACATTACATTACTTATCCTGTATTATACTCCAGAGCTGCGCTCACTATTCTGCTGGTGCAGTCACTCTGTACATACATTACATTACTTATCCTATATTATACTCCAGAGCTGCGCTCACTATTCTGCTGGTGCAGTCACTGTGTATATACATTACATTACTTATCCTGTACTGATCCTGAGTTACATCCTGTATTATACTCCAGAGCTGCGCTCACTATTCTGCTGGTACAGTCACTGTGTACATACATTACATTACTTATCCTGTATTATACTCCAGAGCTGCGCTCACTATTCTGCTGGTGCAGTCACCCTGTACATACATTACATTACTTATCCTATATTATACTCCAGAGCTGCGCTCACTATTCTGCTGGTGCAGTCACTGTGTATATACATTACATTACTTATCCTGTACTGATCCTGAGTTACATCCTGTATTATACTCCAGAGCTGCGCTCACTATTCTGCTGGTACAGTCACTGTGTACATACATTACATTACTTATCCTGTATTATACTCCAGAGCTGCGCTCACTATTCTGCTGGTGCAGTCACTGTGTACATACATTACATTACTTATCCTGTACTGATCCTGAGTTACATCCTGTATTATACTCCAGAGCTGCGCTCACTATTCTGCTGGTGCAGTCACTCTGTACATACATTACATTACTTATCCGGTATTATACTCCAGAGCTGCGCTCACTATTCTGCTGGTGCAGTCACTGTGTACATACAATACATTACTTATCCTGTATTATACTACAGAGCTGCGCTCACTATTCTGCTGGTGCAGTCACTGTGTATATACATTACATTACTTATCCTGTACTGATCCTGAGTTACATCCTGTATTAAACTCCAGAGCTGCGCTCACTATTCTGCTGGTACAGTCACTCTGTACATACATTACATTACTTATCCTATATTATACTCCAGAGCTGCGCTCACTATTCTGCTGGTGCAGTCACTGTGTATATACATTACATTACTTATCCTGTACTGATCCTGAGTTACATCCTGTATTATACTCCAGAGCTGCGCTCACTATTCTGCTGGTACAGTCACTGTGTACATACATTACATTACTTATCCTGTATTATACTCCAGAGCTGCGCTCACTATTCTGCTGGTGCAGTCACTCTGTACATACATTACATTACTTATCCTATATTATACTCCAGAGCTGCGCTCACTATTCTGCTGGTGCAGTCACTGTGTATATACATTACATTACTTATCCTGTACTGATCCTGAGTTACATCCTGTATTATACTCCAGAGCTGCGCTCACTATTCTGCTGGTGCAGTCACTCTGTACATACATTACATTACTTATCCTGTATTATACTCCAGAGCTGCGCTCACTATTCTGCTGGTGCAGTCACTGTGTACATACCTTACATTACTTATCCTGTATTATACTCCAGAGCTGCGCTCACTATTCTGCTGGTGCAGTCACTGTGTACATACATTACATTACTTATCCTGTATTATACTCCAGAGCTGCGCTCACTATTCTGCTGGTGCAGTCACTCTGTACATACATTACATTACTTATCCTGTATTATACTCCAGAGCTGTGCTCACTATTCTGCTGGTGCAGTCACTGTGTATATACATTACATTACTTATCCTGTACTGATCCTGAGTTACATCCTGTATTATACTCCAGAGCTGCGCTCACTATTCTGCTGGTGCAGTCACTCTGTACATACCTTACATTACTTATCCTGTATTATACTCCAGAGCTGCGCTCACTATTCTGCTGGTGCAGTCACTGTGTACATACATTACATTACTTATCCTGTATTATACTCCAGAGCTGTGCTCACTATTCTGCTGGTACAGTCACTGTGTACATACATTACATTACTTATCCTGTATTATACTCCAGAGCTGCGCTCACTATTCCGCTGGTACAGTCACTGTGTACATACATTACATTACTTATCCTGTATTATACTCCAGAGCTGCGCTCACTATTCCGCTGGTACAGTCACTGTGTACATACATTACATTACTTATCCTGTATTATACTCCAGAGCTGTGCTCACTATTCTGCTGGTACAGTCACTGTGTACATACATTACATTACTTATCCTGTATTATACTCCAGAGCTGTGCTCACTATTCTGCTGGTACAGTCACTGTGTACATACATTACATTACTTATCCTGTATTATACTCCAGAGCTGCGCTCACTATTCTGCTGGTACAGTCACTGTGTACATACATTACATTACATCTCCTGTATTATACTCCAGAGCTGTGCTCACTATTCTGCTGGTACAGTCACTGTGTACATACACTACATTACTTATCCTGTATTATACTCCAGAGCTGCGCTCACTATTCTGCTGGTACAGTCACTGTGTACATACATTACATTACTTATCCTGTATTATACTCCAGAGCTGCGCTCACTATTCTGCTGGTACAGTCACTGTGTACATACATTACATTACTTATCCTGTATTATACTCCAAAACTGCGCTCACTATTCTCTTATAATGGATAACATTGATTTTACTCCCTTTCACTGAAACTGGAAAGACCAGTGGAAAGAATAAATTAAGAAATAAAATTAAAAGAGGAATAAATAATACAGAGTAAACAACATGTCAACAAGTCAAACATCATGGAATTGATGAATGGGTCAGGATTTCCCCCACTGACAATCCCGAACAGAGTCACAATCCCATCTCACATGATAGCTATATTCCATGTCAGCACAACTCTTCCAGCCTTGAGAACCTGCACAGGAAGGTCACGTGACACACAGGTCCTTCTACATGTACTGCAATACAACAGCAGTGAGTAATCAATCTGGCCACTAGGTGTCAGCCTCACAATGGACATATGAAACTTAATATAACACAATATGCTGCAGCAGTCCCACAGTGCCCAACCCCTTTAACCCTTCTATGCCCATAGGACACTATGATATATGGGAGACTCTAAGGTCCGGAAGTATACCCCGCACGGGGGGACCATATTAGGCGGGTGATTGTCTCATACTGTTGCTTCATACCGTCCATAATAACAAACAGAATAGGTCGTGTCACCAGCTGCCAGCGGCTATTAATACCGCATCAAGCAAAGCCATTATGACAACCTAATATTCCACTTCTGGAACATTCCACGTGTTATCCTTGGATCAGGAGCCGCTGCTCAGTTATTGCTATTAATCCCCTGTTTGACAGTGACATCAGAGCGAGCGCCCGGCCGCTGCGCTGCAGAGATTTTCACTTACTGTTAACATCAGGAACAGAACACGAAATCAGACGACAGAAACGTTGTGGAATTTATTTAAGTCATTAAACCCGGAGGATCGTGGAAGCAAGGAGCAGAAACTTCTACTCTGCGACGAAACCTCCCAGCAAGAAGCGTAAGCAAATCCGACAAACACGAGTAAGAGGGGCCTAAGACTGAGAGCAGGACATCAGGTGACAACTTAAAGGGGTTGTCCAGGATCGGAAGGTAATTTATACTGGTGACTGATCAACAGGATACGTCAAATCGATTAAGGTTCTACAACCTGATCATCTGTATCGACAGCTGGAAGCCATATATTAGTGAATGGGAGCGGGGCTGCAGTTCCAGGCACCACCATTAGAGGGCGCCGTACACTGTAGTGTAGATACCTGGGACTGCAGCCCGGCTGACTTCAGTAGGAGCAGGGCTGGTTCTGCCGAAACAGATGATCAGGACGGAGTCTGGTTGTTGGACCCTGAACAATCTAATACTGATGACCTATCCTGTAGATCAATCATCAGTATAAATTACCTTTAGATCCTGGACAACCCCTTTAAGTAAAACCTATACTGTATATCAGGAGAGGTAGTCGCCTATGGCCTGAGCCCCCTCTACTAGTGTTTGTCAGACGCCTGAAGGCCAAAACTGATGATGATTGGGTCCGGATGTCGGACCCTGACCGATCTGATATGGATGACCTGTCCTGCGGATAGAACTTGGTTAACCCCTTTAATACTTGTGCCCCTATAAAATAACAATGCTGGAGCATTTTGTCTTAAATTGTTGATAGCGTTTCAGATAACAGTCTCGTTCAGTAGATCATGTGATTCTGGGCCAAAATATAATGTGCTTTGTTTAAAAAGGTTGCCGTTTTCTGTCTGACTATTCTCTCTAATGTTCCTGCCACTAGGTGTCTCCCTCCTTACTAATTTGCTGTTCACTCCCTGGTACTAGGGTAAATCTGTCTTTAAGATAAGATAATCCTTTAATAGTCCCACATTAGGGAAATTTCAGCATGTTACAGCAGCCTAGTAATACAGATACAGGATAATACAGATTAATATATTACAGACGTAGACACGCATATGCTGAGAAGAGAAGATATACTAGGAGTCCATAGCAGCTAAGGAAAAACGGAAGAGAAAGAGGAAGACCTCATGGTCATCGTCATAATCATTAGTTATCTGTGCGGAGTTATCTTCGCTTGGTCTGATGTAGATTATACAGCCTGGTCACGGTTGGAAGGAAGGACCTGCGATAGCTCCTTCTCACACTTGGGGTGAAGCAGACGGTCGCTTACAGTGCTGCCAAGTCCCATCAGGGTCCCATACATGGGGTGGGGTTTGTTCTCCCGCATGGAGGTCACCACAGACAGTATCCTTCTGTCACCCACCACCTGTACTGGGTCCAGGGGGCTCCCCAGGACAGAGCTGGCCCTCCTGATCAGCCTGTCAAGTCTATTTCTGTCCCTGGTTGATATACTGCTCCCCCAGCAGGCCACACCGAAAAAGATGGCTGAAGCAACCACAGAGTTGAAGAAGGTCCTAAGAAGTGGCCCCTGGACTCCGAAGGCCCTCAGCCTCCTGAGCAGGTAGAGTCTGCTGTGGCCCTTTCTGTGCAGCGCCTCCAGGTGATCAGCCCAGTCTAGTTTATTATTGAGGAGCACGCCCAGATACTTATAGGTCCTGACTATCTCAATACATGTTCCTTGGATCTCCACCGGGGTCGGAGCACCTCTCCATTTACTAAAGTCCACCACCATCTCCTTGGTCTTCCCAGCATTAATCCTGAGGTGTTTCCACTGGACCATTCAACAAAATCCCGGTATAAGTCTCTGTATTCCCTATCGTCGCCATCAGTGATAAGTCCGACTATAGCAGAGTCATCGGAGGACTTCTGTAAGTAACAGCTGGATGAGTTGTGCCTAAAGTCAGCAGTGCACAGTGTGAAGAGAAATGGGGCAAGAACTGTACCTTGTGGTGCCCCCGTACTACAGATTACAGTGTCAGACACACCGTCCTGGGCTCTCACATACTGAGGGCGGTTTGTCAGGTAGTCTAGGATCCAGTTGGACAGGTGATGGTCCACTCCACCAAGGTTCAGCTTCTCCCCCAGTAGTCCTGGCTGAATGGTGTTGAACGCATTAGAGAAATCAAAGAACATTATTCTCACAGTGTTCCTGGGTTTCTCCAGGTGAGAGAGAGCTCTGTGAAGAAGGTGGATGATGGCGTCATCTACCCCAATGCCCGGCCGATAGGCAAACTGGAGGGGGTCCAGAGCGGAGCTCACTAGGGGGCGTAGGTGTGTCAGGACCAGTCTCTCTAGGACCTTCATCAGGTGGGATGTCAGTGCTACAGGTCGGTAGTCATTGTAGCCCATCGGGTTGGGTTTCTTTGGGACTGGTACCACGCAAGATGTTTTCCACAGTTGAGGTACCACTCCCAGCTTTATACTCATATTGTACATGTGCGTAATAATACCACACAGCTGAGACCACCAAGACCACCAAGCTAAAGACGGAAACACAGGAAGTGCAGAGGGAGGAACAGGTGTCTCTTCACAAGAACTTGAGGCGGGGTCAGGTCTCTCTTCACAGAAAGTGAAGGCGGGGGCAGGTCTCTCATTGCAGCCTTTGCATGTTTACAAACACCTTTTTAGGAGTGTACAGGCAGGAGTGCAGAGAGAAGTCTGCAGCTTCTCACAGCTCACAGAGAGTGTAAGGAGAGTCTATCTACTTCTGACTAGCTGCTTGTGTTATGTCTGCTGCTTCTGTGGTGTTATGCCCATGGGTCGGCACGGCCCAGAGCCTGGGGGCAGAGGTGTTGCCGGACGACTGGGTTGCTCGCCCTGTGGGCACCATGTTGCGGTTGTGGAGGTTGCTGTGCAGCGCCGCACCCAGTAGAGTAGGGACCCACTATAAAGAGGTTGCCGTGAAGTGACTAGTGGGCTTATACACCTTGATCAATATGTTTTCTAAGAACCTCATGTTCAGTATTGTAGAATTTTCTGAGACGCACTAGATCAATGTATAAGGCTGGGATGTGCGGGCCGTGTCTTTCTCTTGTTATTGCTGATAGGATGTTTGTCGTAGACAGTAAGCAGCTTTCCTTATTGGGCTTATATCTCTCTTTTTCTGTGTCAGGAATCTTTTTAGCTGCATCATAACCTGAATTTGCAGTCCAGTCTCCCTAAATCTTCTATATTATGGTCACTTGGGCTTTTCTCAAGAAATTGATTGCTATTTCATGATATCACGGGAGCCATCCTGTTCCTTTGACAGTCCGGACCCCCAGCCTGTCATAGGAATATTAGGGTATATTATTATTTTTTTTTTAGTAGAGCATTTCTTCCAGCAGGTAACAGCCTCTATTCATTTACTGATCCCCACTCCTGCCTACGCTCTGCTTCCCCTTCCGTTTCCAGACTTGAACCTCCAGGAGGCCTTGTTGACCATATGCAGTATCATGTCTAGATGTCACTGATGCTGTTCAGCTTCATTGAGTAGTGTGTGATGCATGGGGCCCCCTGGAGGCTGAAATGAAAGTGGTTCTGGCTGCAGGCAGGAGTGGGGATTAGAAAGTGAAAAGTTGCTGTTACTTGCTGGAGTAGTGCAGAAAATAGCTGCTTAAAGTCCCTGTATGGGGGATATACTGTATGGTGGCCACTAAAGGAGGCCAGGAAGGTGGCGATATACTTCGTGGGAGCCGGTAAAGGGAGCTTTAAATGATGTGGGAGCCATTAAAGGGGGCTTTGTACCATTTGTGACCCAATAAAAGGGATGTTATACCATGTTGGTGCCAGTAAAAAAGGCTGTTATACCATGTGAGGACTAGGCCCAATCAAAAGTTTGCTGTGAGGCCAGGGGTTTCTTACCCACGCCCTTTGATGAATGTCAATTTTATCCAGACCTCAGCATCCTTTTCACTGCATGAAACCTAAGAACACATCAGATTGGTGTCAGGGACTACGGAACCCTTAGGGTAAGTTCAAATGGAGATTTTTGGTCAGGATTTTGAGGCCGTATTCGCCTCAAAATCCTGACCAAAAAGATGGCTCCCATTGAAATCAAAGGAACAAGATGCTCATTCTTCAGGCCGTTTCACCTCGCGATTCAGCCTGATGACACACCCTCCTCCCGACTAGGCCCATTCATTGGGCCTCATCCTGAGTGGCTGCCGGTTTTTTGGACCTGAAACTGAGGCGGCCTCCGTCTGAACTTACCTTTACACCCCTGATCCTGCATTGACTGAACAGTCTCTACCTGAATCTTAGATACTTATCTGGAATCTACAAAACCAAATGCACCATGGGGTTAAAGAATATCACAGTACGGTATGCATACCGTAACAGGTGTTTCTGCTGAAGACCTTACATTTGTCATAGTCCTTCATAAATTGTTTGAACACTTGTGTTATTTCTGTGGATGTGAGATAAGATTGGTCCATCCATGAGGGTTAATCTCATCCAGATCTCAGTATCATTCTCATTCCACAAGTCCTGAGAGCACTTTGCAATCATCTTGTTGTTAAGGACAAAAAAGCTTCTACCCGACACTTGGAGGCTCGTCCGGGATAGACAAAACCAAATCATTTTTTAACGAAACGCACCATTGGGTTAAGGAGTATTTCAGTGGTTGTGCGCCGTATTGTTTTTTTTTTGTTGTTGAAGACATTACATGTGTCATAGTTCTTCATAATTATTTGCACACTGTTGTGTTATTTAAAGGCCAGATGTGGATAAGAGATAAGACTTGTGTTAATGTCATCCAGACCTCCGTAACGTTCTTGTAGCCTTACCTAAGACTAGATCAATGACTCCACATATAGATAAGACAGATCGTGCCTCGTCCTGATGAATGGCGGTATTACCTTATAAATATCCTATGCATGCACCTCATTTCTATATAACGGCTCAGGAGGCGAATCCTTATGTTTCTCCTTATGGTTTTATCTTTACTTCGGCAGATCATTACTAAGAATTAGAGATGAGTGAGTAGTACTCGAGCGAGTAGGTGTTCGATCGAATACTACGGTATTCAAAATACTCGTACTCGATTGAGTACTACTAGCTGTTCGAAGTAAAGATTTGATGCACAACCAGTGTTGATTGGCAGAATGCTATGTAAGAGGGTGAAACAGCCCCTGTGTAGTGAATGTGCAATGTGTAATTGAGTTGGTGTTTTCATAACCTGACATTTTGTTGTTTGACCACAAGAGGTCGCTGTTGCGAGATAACAGGTAAAAGGAAAAAGGCTGTATGCCCCTGGAAGATTGATGTGGAGACCCTGATCGTTGTAGGAAGGTTCTAGGAGCCATTTTGAGTCAGAGTGTGCTGGACTCTAGAGGAGAAGAGAGAGCTGTGGAGACATCTCTGTGCAGAGAAGGTCCTTGGAGGGAGAAGCCACAGCAAGAATAGCTGAGGATTTGAGACTTTCAGAGTCTGTCCAGACACCATCCTAAGGAGAAGATTACTGTCAGAGACTTGGCTGAGAAGTGAGACTGCCAGTGAGACCGCATGCTGTCCGAGGAGCTCCTCTTCACCCTGATGCTAACAGAGACTAAAAGGTACCCAACAGAAGTAAGCGTGCACGCACCACACTGCAAGTTTTGCACCATATTGCTGGGACTGAGTAAAAAGCCTGTAGTTAGTTAGTTAGGTATAATCATCACCCCAGGCTGCAATACTGGTGAACTATCTACCTGTCTGGTAAAAGGACTAAGTCACAGAGGATTTCTACAGAGTTATATCTCCCAGAGAGGGACTTTTAAGGAAGTGTTAGGGACATTAAGGGGTCCCCATGATAGAGTATGTTGCTGAGTTCCAAATTAAATATCAGGCCTGAAGTAATTACGCCCATTATCAGGTCTGGAGAAGCCACACACACACAACTGATGGTGTATCAAGTGAGTTCTAATTTAATGGTGCACAAAGGTGGTTTAAATACAATACAGACAAGAGCAGGTTGGACTATTCTAACATAGTTGGCATAAAATAATTGGTTATAAGATAAACCTGGCACATGACTATTGGCTGAGTCCTTTTGTATTTTGCATATCATTACAGCTTAATGGACTTTGTACTTTGTCCTTAAACAAAGAAAGCTTCAAAAACACTTGTGTGAACTAGCAGCTCACACTATGTCTATATGCATATATCATGTAAACAGAGATAAGATGTCATGTTGGTGCTAAATGAGTCTCAGTGACCTCCATATACCATGAAGATAAGATATACAAATAGCCAGCTGCGACTTACTTACACAGTTTATGTGTGAAAGGTTACAAGATGACTGACAAAATACAAAGATGGAGGATTTGACTCTAACATTCCCCCATTTTGAGATGGCTGAATACAGGAATTCATATTTAGGTACTTCAGTGACCTAATGTCTACTGCCGGACTTTACCAGATTCCCCTCATATGTTCCTGTATTCTAACCTAATCTCAATCATAGTTCTGGCCTTTTATATCTTGGTCTGCTCATCCTTTTGTATATGTTTTGTATTAAACAAACAAAATGAACATAAGATTTTTACTACAACTTGCTGATATTTACTTGTTTATACTATGTATTGTTCCTAAAATATGAGGTGGTATCTTCTTAACTATATACTTCAAACATTTCCTGTTGCGTCAAAGAAACAGCTATATATGACATGACTTAGGCTAATATGGGGTTATGAGTACATATCCTACAATCTGACACATTCAGATCTTCGATCAAAATCATATGATGTTTAAGAAACGTATTGTCCCACTTCATTGTTAAATGTTCTATGCAGGCTTATCGTCAGGACCATCTGTAACAGCATTATCAGGAGAATCTTCATCGCTTTGTGTGTAGATACTTTCTTGCAATATGAAGCATGGA
The DNA here is from genome assembly GCF_031893055.1 of Leptodactylus fuscus. Taxonomy (NCBI): domain Eukaryota; kingdom Metazoa; phylum Chordata; class Amphibia; order Anura; family Leptodactylidae; genus Leptodactylus; species Leptodactylus fuscus. The sequence continues at coordinate 234,915,101 of NC_134267.1, read as the reverse complement.
TACAATTAGGCTCTCCTTCAAATATCACAGAAGGACTGGTTATCAGCAGCATTTGGAATGGACCATCAAATCTTGGCTCCAAGGTTTTTCTCACGTGTCTCTTTATCACCATCAATCTCTTGGTTCAAATGAATAGGTCCCGCCCACTAACTTAAAATCTGAGAAGGAGAGAAAACTCAAAGCCATACATTAGTCAGATGTTTTTGCCAATACATCACATAGTCAGTCAGTACACCATACCACATCTGTAGGAGTTGCCAAGAATACAACCCCCAAAGAAAGTTTGACATGGGCTAAAGCCAATTCTTCTCTTAGGAGGGTACCTTACAGAAAATACCAATACAAGTGACACACTACATCTTCAGTAGCCGTCTATCTGCAGCCCCGTTTGTGATGGCTTTCTTCACCAGATATGCCTCAGACTTTTCTGAAGATAGATAACTATACACACAAGCACGTACTTATACCGTCTCACCTTTAGTAACTGCATATAGTTAACCTGCAATCTCTGGAACAGGTACAAGGGCTCTGGGCCTGGCTCTGAGAAACTTTTCACTTTTTGGCCTACTTTGCATTTAACAAATGCCATGCAGTGTCTGTAGTGATGTTAAATCCTGCAGCCGCCCATCCTCTGCTCACCAGGTCACACATGGCTACTTCTAAACACTGCTTTATGCCATCAGTGGGGACAATGCACTTAGTAAATATATTCTCTTACCACCGGAGATCAGGACTTGTACATCCTCTTTTACTGTAGTCCTGGACCATTTTTGGTGCCTCAGTGTTGTAAAACCTGAAAAGAGAGCTAAAAGGGGGGTTTGGGTCGAGTATAATGACCAATTATCAGTAAAGCATATCCCCTAGGCCTCTGCAACTGGGTTAGTGGCAGTGTCTGCCCACAAGTTACCTCTACTTTCCTTCGTATCAGCCTTAGTGTGTGTCCTGACTTTTGACTATACCCACCTATGTGGGGGCAGCAGGGTCTATCACTACCTGAACAGCATGGAAATCCTTTTAATCTTAACATTGACCCTACAGAAAGCTCTCGCTCTCCAGATTGGACCATAGTCCCACTATATCAAACACCTACCCTCAGACATTGTACCCTGTCTCAGTGATGGCTTCTAGTTCAACTTCATGAGCTGAGACCCATACAGTTCTATAATGGTTCTACTTGTGCTTGGTTTTACCCTTGGTTTACCTCATATTCAGTGACCATGACATATCTGGTGCAGAATCCACCATCATTCCCAAATCGAGAATCATCTAAAATAAAAGAATTCTCATCAGTGTTAACAATAGATTCATCATTTATTAACCAAATCAGCAAAAGTAAAATTAATTTTAAGTTATCTGACTCTCCTTACTCCTCCCCTGAAACTATTGTTAACAGGTTAGAAGGGACTTGTAGTGCAGCACGGAATGCAAAGCTTACATTAGAAGACATAGATAAGACACACTGCAGCCTGAGATATCCAGCCATTGTCATCTTTGTTTCCAATGCAAGATTTATTACCCCTTTGTCTTATCATGGAAGCAGCTGCGCTGACTCTCCCCACACTTGTCATAGCTGTAGTACTACATATCCCAGCAGACTTATTTATACAATCCCAAGTAAATTCAGTTCTTTAAAGCTTCTAAACACTCCAGAAATTCATTGAGGTAAGTAAATACTCAACATATATCAGCAGAGAAGGCGGAAGCCTTAAATTACAGAGCAGATATGCGAGTGACTTCTGATCTACTTACACAGCTATGTAGCACCTTGTAGCAAACAATGACCCAGAAACACCACTTTAATTTTGTAGAACTGCAATTTATCTTTACCTGCGTGTACATGTTAGGGGCGTTCTGTGCCCCTTGTGGCAAGATAGTTCACATGTATTGCCTACCCCTATGGGGCCTAATCCCATATCAGAAGGAACATCTGAATAACTTTTTCACACAATAAATCCCGATTGTTAACATTCATGGATTTATAGTATAAACCCATAACAAATATTTATGTTACAAGTGTAAAGCCCATGTGATATAATTGATACACATACGCACCAATAAACACTGAGTACATAATACATGTACATGGTATATCAAGTACATCTCATTTACACCAGAACACACATATATGTATTCAACAATGGAAAGAACTTTTATGCCTCCCTCTCATATCTACTTGTCACCACCCTCTGTGGTTATCAGCATTCAATATCTGCTTGCTGTGGAAACTGAAAATGTAACAATACAGACATGGACAAACAGAACATGTACACATAGCAGACACATGTAACATGTACATATAACTGACACACATATATGGGCCCATTCACTTTTCTGAACCTTCCATACAAACATGCAACGTCACACTGGAGCTCCAGACAAAACAAAACAAATGTCAATTAAATCAAAAAGAACTTGTCTGAACTAAAATAAAAATTTTCATATATTTTGTACCGTGATATCACTTATCGTCTCGGGACGGCTTATTCCTACAAATAGGCACAGAGTTAGTTATAATTCCCGCACAGCTAAATATTGAGGAGAAAACAAACCAAAACATGTAAATAGTTGCCTTCATCTTCTTACCAATTTGCATATTACTATAAAATAAACATAATAATGTTGATCTCATATTTATGCCATTTATCCAATTTTAAAAACATTACCATGAGAGGAGCATTCTCAAAATGGGAAACCTTTCCTGAATAAAAGGACACTATAGACATTCTAGAAATAACTTAATGTCCACCCCCAAGCCTATATACACACATATGTGTATACACATACCTACACTTAACCTGCAGTATCCTCACTACAAAACATATCATGTTTCCACTTTCCACTAACCAACAAACTAACAACACAATGCTAAGTGCCGAGCACATTAACCCTTTAGCTGGACTGTCAATGGATGCTCACTATACATTTCCTTACACTCAAAGCCTTTGTCCTTCGCTTAGGACACCAGCAATCTCTAGCCAAATGTCCCTGGTTTCCACAATTAAAACACTTCCTGGTTACCCTCTATCCCTGTATCTGTCCTGCCTATTCTCCATTGGTAACTCCTGCTCTTTTTTTTTTTTTTTTTTTTTTTTTTTTCTTGTTGAGCGGCATCTTCTTCTCTCTCTCCCATTCCTATTAGTTCATATGGGGGTATACCCTACCTCAGAGGGTCCCTCCCCCATAATAGCTGATGGCCAGTCAGCCGTGAGCATCCCACTCCTCTAGGGCAATTAAGACAATAGAGGGTCACTTTTGACTCACCTAGTGGGACCTCCCAAACAGTCACTCTGTTTTCATTGAACTAATCTCTAATGTGCATGTTCTGGCGTAGTGCTCAGGGCAAAACCCTCATTTGGTTTCCACAGACTTCACTTTGTCTGTGTCCCTCTATCGAACACCCCTGAATCATTGCATGTACTTACTCAGATTCTACTCAGTCCTTAGTGTCCAAAACAAGGACTTTTCAATCACTCAGTACTTCCACTCTCGCAACTCTAGGGATTAAGGATGAAGAATAACTCTCTCTTCTGCACCGCTTTTTACACTCTATAACAGATGTAGCAACCAAATGACAGCATGGACAGTAGACAAAGAATGAGGTATAACATTTCCCACCCCACTACAGACAACATACTATTCAGGTTCTTGCACACTATATAATATGGCATCGATTGTTATAACATATGCAGCACTAATCCTCACTCACCGACACACAGGATCCGGGACACGTAGGAACTCAGATTAGTTATTTGGCAAGAAAAGGACTTACCGTTACAGCGCCGTTTTATTCATCTGAGGTCCTCCGGGCCCGTCTCCAAATCGGTTGGTGAGTGGATCAGTACACTATCGGCTGCACATTAAACGATTATCGATGCCCCACGATGGGCGTCAGGTTCTGTTAGGGACATCAAGGGGTCCCCATGATAGAGTATGTTGCTGAGTTCCAAATTAAATATCAGGCCTGAAGTAATTACGCCCATTATCAGGTCTGGAGAAGCCACACACACACAACTGATGGTGTATCAAGTGAGTTCTAATTTAATGGTGCACAAAGGTGGTTTAAATACAATACAGACAAGAGCAGGTTGGACTATTCTAACATAGTTGGCATAAAATAATTGGTTATAAGATAAACCTGGCACATGACTATTGGCTGAGTCCTTTTGTATTTTGCATATCATTACAGCTTAATGGACTTTGTACTTTGTCCTTAAACAAAGAAAGCTTCAAAAACACTTGTGTGAACTAGCAGCTCACACTATGTCTATATGCATATATCATGTAAACAGAGATAAGATGTCATGTTGGTGCTAAATGAGTCTCAGTGACCTCCATATACCATGAAGATAAGATATACAAATAGCCAGCTGCGACTTACTTACACAGTTTATGTGTGAAAGGTTACAAGATGACTGACAAAATACAAAGATGGAGGATTTGACTCTAACAGAAGTCTGGGAGCAACATTTAGTTTAACTTTACACTGTTTGGCTTGCAAGCTAACTAACTATTATACTTGCTTAGTTGTACTTGGTTTGGGGGGAATTTAGTAGTATTGTGATAAGATTGTAAACCCTGGTGTTACACTGCCGGTACCTGTGCATAGGCGCAGCTTGCAGGTAGGTAAAAGCTTGGAGTATATTGAAGGCCACACTAGTGGGCACCGTGCTGTATAACACCAGGGTCCCAGCCTCTAGGCTGTGTAAATGTAATACCTGGGAGTCTTCTTTTGGACAAAAGAGGTTATCTAAACTAAGTAAAGTCCTATCTTGGTTAAATTGAATTGGACTCACTTCCTTTGTTCGTGACTTCGCTGTATCCTGGGGAGCCCACCTCGGTACACGGCTTACAGCTATACAGTCGGCCAATCAACGCTGGTTCTTCTCTTACCTTTAGAAGTCTTCTCCCTGCACAGCTTCCCCGCGTCCTCTTCTGGCTCGTCATTCACTCTGCTTAGGCATCAGGCCTGGGCAGAGCCAACTGTGCATGTCCGCGTGGGCGCGGGCATGCGCAGTTGGCTCTGCCTAGGCCCGATGCCTAGCAGTGTGAATTCAAGGTCGGAAGAGGACACGGAGATGCTGCGCAGGGAGAAGAATCCAGCCCGACCCTCACTCATGGACTTGGTAAGTATAATTTGATCGAATGTTGCCTACCCCTGAAACAAGCATTTCCCCCCATAGACTATAATGGGGTTCGAAACCCGTTCGAACAGTCGAACAGTGTGCAGCTGTTTGAATCGGATTTCAAACCTCGGACACTTTAGTGTTCGCTCATCTCTACTAAGAATATTATTGAACTAGAACGTTGTATGCCTGGAAAGAAAACTGATATTGCAGCACTTTATGGGCAATAGTCAGTTAAAGGGATGCCATTATGTAGAGGAGAAAGTCTACACTTGCACAGCTCCTCCTTGTGGACACCATGAAGTTACGAGGAGTCTCTTGCAGCACTGGGGGCGGTCCCCAACACTCAAACAGCACTGAGGGCGTCCCCAATGCTACAAGAGAAATCTCCAGTGTCGCCTCCATCTTCGTCGGGAACGGCCTCTTCACGCATCTTCTTCCGACACTGGCTTCAAACTTCTACGCATGCGCAGTGCCCATGCCCATTTTCTTGTGACCGCTTACCCCAGCTTACTGTGTAAGCGGCCACAAGAAAATGGCCGCTTACACCAGGCGGGCATGCGCAGTCGGCTCTGCCCGAGACCCGATGGCAAAGCCAACTGTGCATGCCTAGAAGTTTGAAGCCATCGTCGGAAGAAGACGCATGAAGAGGCCGTTCCAGGCGACGATAGAGGAGATTTCTCTCGCAGCATTGGGGACTGCCCCCAGTGCTGTTTGAGTGCTGGGGACCGCCCCCAGTGCTGCGAGAGAACTCATTTGCATACCGAAGAAAACTGGGATTTCTACTGGGATTTCTTAAGGCTATTCCTATGTGTTATCTAGAAAAAATGTTGTTTTAATGAAAGAATAGATGTCAAACTTTGGGGCGGGTCAGTGGTGATGTAAAATAAAGCAAGAAGTGACACTCACCAACCCTGGTCCCTCAAATCAGTCGGTGCCAGAACTGGCTGGGCTTGATAGTTTAGGTGCTGCTACGTCTGATCAATAACCCCAGAGGTCACATGTTACGTACTGATGATATATAAGCAACAACCTCACCAAAAGCCAGCATGTGACTACTACATCATCTTCCACATCCACCATGTGCTCATCACGCGACCAAGTTTATGCTTTTAGTTTAGGTGGAGTTGCGTTTTAACCCTATATTCACAGTTCCTCTATGCATGTGCTCATCTGGTACTTGTAAACATGTAATAGCCATCTTGGATGAGGAGGACACGGTGGAAACCCCTTGTCCTTTGATGTTGCCCCAGCCTCAGGCAACATGTCTGATGTCTATTTGTAGGATTTTGTTTTTAAAGGATCCGCGTCCAAGTATCCACAAACAAAACAGTGCGAGCGTTGAACGCGGCGCCCCGGTGGTATTTTCCTGATCTTAGCCCCTGCCAACTCCCTGGATGGATGTCATTTATTTAATTTCATCTCAACGTTCCATGACCACAATCAGACCCGGCTCGGTGCTGACATCATCCATCACCCCAATCCAAATAACTCGTCCTTGATGCCTTGCAGTTGTCTGTGTGTCAGACTTCATTATCTCGTAAAACATGGATCCGGCTGTAAGAAGGAGAAAAATAACGAAACTCGGCCAAAATCGCCTTTGAAAGAACAATGTTTTATGGTCTTGTTGGGCTACGGCCAATAAGGGTCATGGGACCCTTGCGATATTCCGTAGTTTGGGTTAGCACATTGCTTTGGAGCTGCATTCATGTATTTTTCTGCAAGTCCCTACACTTGTGTGGACCACCTGAGGTCAAGTATCATTGGGAACCGTATACCCAAAAGGTCAGTCTATTGTATCTGCTGGGACATGCAAGGAGAAGGAATTGCCCGGTTTTGTGTTGGCGTATGTTAACTGTTCCATTCTGGATCATGAAGGTCCAGTTTCATTTTGGGTCACGAAGGTCATGTTTTATAACAAAATGTTTGCAAATTTTGCACAAGATTATAACAAGGTTCCACTGCCATATTCAATGTTGGACTGGCCCACCAGAGTGCCAGAGGATCCTCCAATGGACCCATGATGTTCACATGATAATGGTCCACCAAAATATCTTCTATTCAGGGGTTGTTTGAAGATGGGCTCTCAGATTAATTTTATCTGGGGGCCCAAAGAACCTCAATCCGACGCTGTCCATGTTCACGGCCTTGATAGGGCTTCAACCCCAGAAAGGGGCAGAAAATTGGGCTTATTTGGTACTTGTTTGCCCTTTAGATGTTACTCAAGGAGGACCTACATTGCATGTTGTGCCAGATCTGGACCATCCCTGGTATATAACAGCCTTCCTTATCATGTATGTTTATTTATTGGTGTCAGGGTTTCTTCGAAGTGTCCATATGGACCATACCATAAAGCTGGATTCAAGTCTTGTGATGGGACTGTAGAGTTAAGGTCAAGGAAAGTCAATGTAAAATAGTACAAGAGAAGAAATTCCCAATCACATAGCCATCACGTTTTTGATTTTGGGTTCATGCTACCGTAAGCTTAACTTTTTTGGCAGCTGTCACCCCCCATAGCATTGGATTAAACACAGTGGGGCTGGATTCCAATGGTTTCAACCTTGGATGGTTCGTTTTCCAACCACAGATGCCATATTTTCCTGGCTTTATGGTGGATGTGATCTGGTGATATCTCGTCTAGTCTACCGAGGGCGATCTGAGAATTTCAGACTTTGTTCTGAAATGTGGAAATTTTTGATTATTTTCAAAAACAAAATTTGAATCTTGAACTTTTTTGTTCACTTTTTTTGCATTGCTTGCTATGAGCCTGCGCCTCAGCTCCGTCGTGGTAATGTTCTTGGACATGGCCGTTGTGTGTTCTGTGGTTCTTGCATCCCCGTCCACATGTTTTCCATTTGTCAGGCCTCAGCGATGGTTGTATAAACAGTCGGACAGAAATACATATACAGCGAACTGAAGATTTCTAAATCCAATTTAGATCTGGGTGGAGTGTATTAATCACGCTCTGAAATAAAGCAGGTTTGTCGGAGGAGGACGAGGAGGTCGCTCATTAACCCAAGGATCATTTAGAAAGTTTTACTAGTGAAATGCGTCAGGATGAGCTATCTGGGCAGTCCAAGACTTTGGATTGTATTATTGTATTTCCCGGAGTTATAATTTTTTTTCCGAGAATTAAAAAAAAATTTCCCATCCTCCTTTTATTTTTGCTTTGCTTTTTGTTTTGTTTTTTGTTCTTTTTTTTTTTTTCAAATACAGTTTTTGTGATGCACAGAACCATGCAGATTGTGATACAGATTTACTTACGAATTTGACCAAAAAACGTACAGTATTCGTGTCCCATGGTGCCCCACGGCAGTAATTCTCTTGTCCACCAATGACCTGTACGCTCGGCCTCCTGTGATGACTTTTTGTTCCACATGACCAATGTAGCCTGCTATTGTGATTATAATCTGCACCTCATAAAAGAAAATCACTCTAAGGGTGTATTCACACTATGTAACGCCAGCGTGTATCACAGCCGTACACGCCGGCGTTACAGCAGGGCTGCCGAACACAACCCATTCATTTCTATGGGAGCCGGCATACGAGCGCTCCCCATAGAAATGAATGGGCTGCTTCTTTCACTGCGAGCAGTCCCATTGAAGTGAATGGGAAGTGCCGGCGTGTACAGCAAGCTCTGCTCATGCCGAGCCGTACACGCCGGCACTTCCCATTCACTTCAATGGGACTGCTCGCAGTGAAAGAAGCAGCCCATTCATTTCTATGGGGAGCGCTCGTATGCCGGCTCCCATAGAAATGAATGTGAAGTGTTCGGCAGCCCTGCTGTAACGCCGGCGTGTACGGCTGTGATACACGCTGGCGTTACGTAGTGTGAATGCACCCTAAGGCTGACACTAACCTATCTATCTGCAGGGCTGGGGTGATATGCTGGTTCTGGTGACAGTAACCTATCTATCTGCAGGGCTGGGGTGATATTCTGGTTCTGGTGACAGTAACCTATCTATCTGCAGGGTTGGGGTGATATGTTGGTTCTGGTGACAGTAACCCATCTACATACCTTCCAACCATCCCAGATTCAGTGGGACAGTCCCAGATTGTGGGTCCTGTCCTACGACCCCCCTCGGCGGAAGTATGTTCTGGATTCAACTCATCTGCATCCAGAGAGGACGCAGATGAGTTGAATACAGTGGTGAAGCAGGAGCCATCCGTAGACAGCCCCTACCTCTAAGTGTGCCCCTACATGTTCTGGGTTTGGGAGGTGTAAGTGGGATGTGATGACGTCACTCACATTATACCTGCAGCTCCCTGAACATTTCGGGACAAGATATGATGGGATATGAAGAGGGACATTATACTGGAGGGGACTTTGAAGATGGACATTAAACTGTGGGGGCATATGAGGGGGATATTAAACTGGGGGGGGGGGCATATGAAGAAGGACAATAAAATGGGGGCAGATGGAGGGGGACATTAAACAGGGGGTAACTGGAGGAGGACAGTAAGATAGGGACAACTGGAGGTGGACATTAATGTCCCCCTCCAGCTACTCCCACAGTTTAATGTCCCCACCCAGTTGCCCCAGTTTAATGTCCCCTACCATCTAACCCCACAGTTTAATCACCCTCTTCAGCTGCTCTAGTTTAATGTTCTTCCCTAATTGCCCCTAGTTTAATCTGGGGCATCTGGAGGGGGACATTAAACTGTGAGTGCACCAGGAGAGAGACTTTATACTGTGGGGTCAATTTGAGGAGAACATTATAAAGGGGGTTATATAATATTAGGGTGACTATAGGGGCATTATACTGTGTGGGGGAGTACAAAGAGAAATGGATGGGTATGGGCGGAGTCCATTTAGAAGTGGGTGGAGCTAAATCTCCACTGAATTACAGCAAAGTTGGAATTTGTTTCTCTAGCCCTGGCTGTCCTGAGCATTTGGTGATGTTACTTTTGGGTTTCCCATATCCTAGACTACTGTCCGGTGGGCAGTGTCCAGGTTCAGACTCGCCCCTCCTTGCCTGCTCCACTGACAGTCTAATTAACATATTGGGCACCAAAACTAACTGCACTAATTGCTCAGGAATGGTGGAGACTAGAGATACAATTAGAATTAATGAAATGGAGCCTATGAAAGGGTGATGGTGAAAAGACCTGGAGGTGGTGGTGGTGGTGAAAGCTCCTCTTAAAGAAGATCTTCAGTCACCACCACCCATCTCCAGTTCTTTGTATGCGTCAATAGGCGCCATTCCATTGACTGATCCCGGCACAATTGGGTTTTTTTCTCTAGCGCCACCATTACCAAGCCATCTTTTCTGTTAGTTTCAGTACAATTGTGATCTCTACTTTCAGACGGTGCTTGTCTAACTGCTCCAGCCAACATATTGGACACCAAAACTAACAGCACTTATTGCTTGGGAATGGTGGGAGCTAGAGAAAAAAATTCAATCAGTGCAAATATGGTGGAGGAGGTGAAAGGTTCACCTTGAGGATTGAGCCTAGTTTGAGCCTTAAACTAGGCAACGTCCAATGGATACCAACAATGAACTTGATGTTACTTGACTCAATGCCTTATGAATGGGCGTATAGATACAGTGCTCAATATATACAGGGCATAAAACATTCAGCGCCCAATATATATTGAATTCCCTGATGAAGTATATATATATATATATATATATATATATATATATATATATATATATGTGGTTTGGGACTGGAATTCAAGCCATGTGAGATGCGATCAGCTGGCAGACCTTCCACCATGTCCATCACAGGCCTCTGAAGGAAATGAGGGATCGGTATGTACTATACACGTTCTAGAGACTGTGACAGAGACGTGTTTGTCTTGGCTGTTTTGGGAGTTAAGAAATCCATTGGAGAATTATTTTTCTAAATTTGAAACAACAGTTCTCCGTGTCGAGAGTCCGTACCAGCTGCTCCGAGCTGACCGCAAGTGTTTCGCTCTACCCACAACATTTGGTCACGGTTGGCCAAGCCAACGGGGAATGGGACCAATTATAACATGCAGATTCAATGCAGGTACAGAGCCTAGCCCTTACACATTTATGTTTCGCTCTAATAGTCTGAGGCGTAAAGGAATGTATTTGAAAATATTGATGACCTCGAACAGCTGTGTAATGGCTGTTCCTGCAGGGGGAGCACTAGAGATGGGCAAACCCACAAGTACCAAGACAGGTACGACCCAAATTTTCCAAATTTTTTTTTTATATTTTTCCAAACCAAACCAAACAAATGAAGATTTCAGGTAAACTAAAATGGCCACCATGTTATAGTCTGGGGTCACTTCAGACCTCAGAGTAGAATAGGTGGAGGCCCATTGGAGGTGAAAAAGTAAAAAAGAAATTATACTCACTTCCCTAACCTCTTCTAGGCCTACTCGTGGCAATCGGCACTCTCCTAGTGATGTCATGTGCCCAGGGTTACTGCTGAGGCCTGCGATTGGGCTACCAGAGGTCACATGGACATGCCGAGTGTCATCAAATGCCTCTACACTATGTTTTATAGATGGGTTCCTAGGAGCTCTGACAGTGTCATACACTATGTTTTATAGATAGGTTCCTAGGAGCCCTAAGAGTATTCTACACTATGTTTTATAGATAGGTTCCTAGGAGCCCTGACAGTGTCATACACTATGTTTTATAGATAGGTTCCTAGGAGTCCTGACAGTGTTCTACACTATGTTTTATAGATAGGTTCCTAGGAGCCCTGACAGTGTCATATGCTACGTTTTATAGATGAGTTACAATTACTGTAAATGACCTAAAAAGGCCACTATTTATCTGTGTTTGGTCTGAAAGGGGCACTATTACTCCCTTTGAGGCAGATGTATTGTGTAGAGCACGACATGTGACACTGCTATGGTATGTGACCCAAAGGTAGAACTGCATTGGGCTCTATTACATCAGTGACAAAGGTGGGATGGGTGCTGGAAAAGCGAGGAACCAAAGAGGTTTGGCCACCAAACTCTGCCGAAACAAGTCATGGCCAAGTGAAGTACCGTCTGTGAAAAATTTGTGGCTTTGGTGCTGGAAAAGCGAGGTGTTCCTGTCTACACACAGCCTGTCTACTATATGTGCCTCCAGTTCTGACCTCTTCTCTAGGTTACTGAGATGAAACAACCCTGCCTGACCTGACTTTGGCTCATCGGGCCTCTGCATGGGAGCACATACCCTAAGAAGGTCCATTTTGAGTGTGAATGAAGTCTGCCACCGATTAAAATCTGTTCCCACACAGTAACACCTGAGTGAAGTCATTGAAATGAAAGGGCGATTGTGTTACCAGCAGCCATGTTTATGTTATAGGTAGAACACTTCGTACTGGGTGAAGAACATCTTCCAAAGTGGGCATTCAAAATTGTTGACTTTCCTTCAAAAACTGAGTCGAGATGTTCGTCATGTGTTTGGTCCATTTCTCGGGGGTGAATAATATGCATATTTTAAGGCAGGGAGGCTTATGTTATTGTATCGTGACATGTTTACACAGTTGTCTTCACCATAGTTCCACAGGTAACTACAAGTCCCGCGTGAGCAACCAACAAACTAGAACTCCAGTGAAAGATCCCATCTCTATATTCCACCCCATGCTCAGGAGTGTTTTCCGGGAGCCGAGGTGCTCATTCTTCAGGCCAAGTCGCCTCGCAATTCGGCCTGAAGATACTCCCTCCTCCGGACTAGGCCCATTCATTGGGCCTAATCTGGAGTGGAGTGCGCGGCTGGATACTTTCTGTCATGGCTACCTGGTTTTTGGTCTGGAACCTGAGGCGGCCTCCGACAGGTTCCGGTCCAAAAAACTCTGTGTCAACTTACCCTTAGGGCCGTTCCACTGGGGATGGAGGAACACCACTCCTTTTGGGAAAGCCATGGTACAGTCCAACCCATGGTTGGCCGGTAGAAAGGGATGAAGACTCCTGGTCAACTATTGGAAGTCTGTTTCAGCCACTAGAGAGTGTGGACGTGTGACGGGTTCCTAGTGAGAGCCATTGCCCTTTATTATTACTGCTGCAGCCTTGAGATAGGGAAGAATTCATGGAGACAGCCCACAGAGACGAGAAGGTGAGGTTATCTCCAGAGCCTCACAGACCAGACCCTGCATCCCGAAAGGAAGACGGGGCCATATTTATTCAGCCGGGCTATATTAATTCATCCCCTATATAGTGGGAGAAGCTAGAGCTCCGGCATACAGAATCTGGAGATATCAGACTATGGACTTAGACATCTGTTACTGGGCATCCCTTGTTGAAAAACCATTACCTGGTAGAACTCCCATTGCTTCATGCAGTTGCTTTTCTTCAATATTGTACCGTCTGTTGTATCCTGAGTCATTCCTGCAACGATCACCATGGACCCTTCCAACCACCATCAACTGGCTCAGCAAGGCTGAGGACTACCAACAACTGGAAGCTCTCTGGAGGAACCACCACTACCACCAGGTACTCCCTAGGCCTTCTCATCACTGCGCCAGCTTGGGAACTGGTCTGGAGGAGTCAGTTGATTGTTTACTGGCCCCGCTACCACTACTACCCCCATTCTCTTGTTCCCTCCAACGGGTGGTGGCATAATGACAGGACACGGGTTTCATAAAAACATTTTCTTTACTTTGTGCCATATATCACATTATCACTGCCTATTCCTCAGCATATAGTCTTGGTTTGGCTCAGCAACGTCTTCCCTCTGCACGAGCTATGGAAGTAAAAAAAAAGTAGAAGCGGTACCGTGACAATATGGCTGCCGTATCGCCATATCGCTTTCCTGCTTGAGCTAATATAGTCCTGCTATTCCTCGGTTCTCCATACGTTTCCAATACATGAATTCAAAAAAAGACAAAAGCGCGGTATAAAAGAAACGTCATCGGGTAAAAAAAATGCAGTAAAGTAAATATCTGCTCAGAAAACTTTTTTTTGGTAAATTTTTATGCATGTTGTTCAATATGGGAGGCTCTGTGGCAAACTCTCAGGTCCTTGGTGGAACGGGGACACGATAAACATGGCATATATGTTGTATTTAAGGCTCAGAATCTCAACCGCCTTTCGTACCTAAATGGTGGCGCCATTGGCTGGGTCATGGTGTCCCCAAATAATAGTTCTGTGCCCCCTCTGAGTATTTCTTTGGCTTCATAAACACCTGCAATAAATGGAACTGGAAGCGTCAACGTCTTTGGTTTCTTCCTCCCGAGCCTGAAGACGATGAAGAAGCAAAGTCTCATCCAACAGTCGTCTATAAAGGTCTCTCCGTGATGCTTGGGCCACAGCACGCAACCTAAGATGTGGTAACCCACTACGCCTGGATTGGATCTAACGTCTCCATGATCGAGGTTCCAGTATCTTCTGCCCCTCACCTCACTGTTTGATACAGGTCACACCAGCGTCTTCAGCATGGCCGCAGTTAGTCTTGCCCCAGCTGGAGAATACGCATTGGAGAAGGGACTCCTCGGTTCCTTTGCAGGCAACGTCGTCCATCCAGATACGCCCAGTACCTGTACGAATGGAAGAAAAGAAGAAAAAAGTTATCTCGTTATTCTTCTCTCAATGGAGCTGGCAAAAATTCAGTGAAAAACATTTTTCAAAAATTTTGTTGGGATGGGTGGGATGACTTTTTGAGGACCCTGTTACTGTTTTGTTTTACAGTGAAGTAATCTCTGGTTACATGTTCTTGTCATGCAGAGGATTCAACATACTGAATGCTGGTTTGGTGCAACACAAGTATCCAACCAAACCTCGAGGTGAACCCCAATGACTTTGCAGATTAACAGGGACCACTACAGTTAATGTAATTCATTGGGTCTCGGTAATGTAGAATCTTAGACATTCACTTGAAGGATCATCTTTCTGGCTAGGCTATGAGAGCTCTATTTTTTACGAGAGGCTACTGATACCCAATGGTGGCTTCTAGGGCCCAAGAGCGGCCTGGAGTGCCCAAAATCTGTAGCATATTGCTGGACTACTGTTGTAGGTCCTTTACTGTAGAAGGACCTGTGCAATTATGGTCACATCGTCATCATATCCCCTTAATCTGGTCTCTGTTATTTGTGAAGGCTCTAAAGTCAAAGGGAAAAAACTTCAAGGATCCACCAAATGAGACCAGCTACATGTCTGTGTTTGGGGTCTGGTCAAGGGTCTGTATTGGTGGGCCTTGGTCTGGGGTCTTTTGTTGTTCTTATAAAGAATGAAATGATGGGGAATCCACAAAAGATAAAAGCATAGGGTATGAAGATAGATCTGAGGAGGTCCAGCCTCCTGGAGAAGATGACTATGAGTGGTAGGGTCAAAGACGAAGAGGATGACCAGAAACTGAAATCAAGAGCTTGAAGATCAAGAGGATGAAAGACAAGATAGTAATATCCCTTTAAGTTGTCCTCTACTATTTCAGAAATTCTTATTTAATTCTAGAACCATCTATGGTTGGCCACAAAGAAGTTTCCTTGCTGCATTTTGTTCTCCAATGGAATACGGCGAGAAAATTGAACTTGTCCTAGAAACTTCTCTGCTCTATAACGCATTGGGTAAATGTTATTTTTGCAATTCTTTATGGACACCTTTCTAATGTCTCATGCCTCGAGCTGGGCCACCACACTGTGCTGTAGGACGTAGTTATTCTGGGGATGCCTGTCAGTGATTTATGGGGTCTCTCCTTGTCTGAACTGCTCGCGCTCCTGAACTATAGGGCTGGGATACAGATTTTGGACTGCGTTCAGTTTTTCAAAGGCAGGAAGAACGTGTTCTGCAAATAAACAGTCCAAGAGGGAAACCTGTATAAATGTCATGACTGAAGGCTTCAGAAGGAACAAATGTAGAGCAATGAGCACCAAGGTTTGCAAATGGTGGACACAAGTATGAATATAATGGAGAAGCCCCTGCATGAAAGAATGGGAGAGGTGACCAAAAAGTAGACTTTGAGATAGTACCTACAACAAATTATTGCTATCAGGTATCTACTGTGCACATGTTAAAAATCCCACCCAACTCTCCCATGTTCAATGTTTACAATACCAATGCCCCATTTACAATGCATTCAGATTCCCCCCTACACAGTGAATTTTTTTTACTGCTCCTTCACCATGCCAGCAACATACATGACCGGGGTGGTTGCAGGTCCTCTACATCAGTGTTTCTCATGAAAAAAGTTCCAATCAAGGACCTCTGATAGACACTGTGGAGTCACGTGACACATCCTGCTCCTGATCTCAAGTCAGGAAGAAAAATTGACATGCACAACTTGGCAAGCAAATCCTTTTGCTTATGGGGGCACAAAAGTTATGAAGGTCTTTTCACTTCCAACTAGCTTTTCGCCCATGGGATCAGAGATCTAGAGAGACCACATCTTCTGACAACTGTCTCTGTTTGGCATCTACTTTGAAGGATTTAGGCAACACCTTCCTCCCAGGAGCGTCAAGACATGGACACTTGATAAATCTGTAATTTCTAGAGCACTGGTTCTTAGTCATGGCGCGTCTTCCCTGACGCCACAGGTTGAGAGCCTCTGCTCTACATGGTGGACTCCTCCTTTCTCTTGGTGGACCTTAGACAGAGCAGCATCGACAGGAGACCAAAGTTGAGATGGCCTACATCCACATTGACTTGGAGACATGTGGTCATCTTCCCAAACAGAGCGTCTCGCCCCCTGTTTGCACCTACTGACTCTCTTATCTTGCAACATCCCAGCACCGTTGGGTGCATGCATCGGTAATGGACCAACACGTAACACGTTACCATGTAGAACCTTCACAATGACTCATCACGAGTCAGTAGAAATCATGGGAGCACCGAGAAGGGGTTAGTGACAATGGCACCGAAAAATCTTGTCTTGGCCACACTCTCAGAGCTTGAGATGGGACCAGAGCCAAGCCTCCCCGACTTTTGCTATAAATCATACCTCCAGCCAACCCAACAGGTCTGGTTCATGTTCTAATGCCTCTCATGTGCAAAAACACCCATTGTAGTCAATTTTGCTTATGTCGAAATTCTTTGGCCTTCTTGGACTTTGCTCCATTCCTTCAGCTCAAGACACGCTCGATTGGAATATTTGCTTTTTTTTTTTTGCCCGGTTTGGTTGCAGGTTATTATGTCATTATGTGTAAGGTACACACACACTGGCACGTATCCTGGCACATGAGGACTGTGTCGGCTGGCATGGTCTCGCGTTTCAGCACCTCGCACAGATTGTAGAAGGGCAGAGCGAAACATGTTTGTATGTGGGATTTCATTCAGTCGTTCTTGTCTCCAGATCCCGAGACTAAACACAATTTGAAGTCATTATTCTGAGTGCAAGAAAATCAATAGACCTACTCGAATGAAAAGCGTCCGGCCAGAGAAAATAATCCTACGACCAAAAATCAACTCTACCCACCACGTGCAATTTTTTTTTTTAGTATTTGCTCTGCATGAAATTTGCCAATTGAGGTCATGAAATGTACAGTATATAGATATGGATGTACTCCGCATGGGGCAAATACACGGCTTCTGATGTACCATTTATAGAGTGGGCCACCTAAGGCAAGGAGAACATCATCATGGCCAACGGCCAAAAGAGATCATGACTCCTATACGATCGAGGTGTTGCCATATCCCTGGCACCTCCGACAGTGTCCATACAATTACCCGCAGGTTGTGGTTTATCTTTCATAGCGTGGTCGTGGCTTATTTTACATGAAAATTCTGGGGTACATCAAGTATGGAACCAGTAGCAGTTGACTAGACATTCTGTAATCTTGGGTCAAGATGGGTCTTTGGGGAAGGCTACCCTCTTGCCTCGTTCAGGTTTTGTGACAGTTCTTGACTTACGTAGGGCATATGGTCAAACCAGATGTACGAGGGGGGACCCAAAGGTTTCCAGAAAAGTTGTTTTTGAAGCGTGTATTTATTTTTTTGTACAAACCTCCTTCAATCACCTTCAAAGTCCTCTCCTTTAGCGGCAATACACTTGTCAAATCTCGTCTGCCATTGATCAAAACATTTTTTAAACTCATCTACTCTGATGTGTGCAAGCGCCTCCGTCGTTTTCCCCTTCACCTCCTCCACATCGGCAAAACACTTCCCCTTGAGGTTCCTCTTCATTCATGGGAGTAAAAAAAAAGTCACTGGGAGCCATATCGGGTGAATAGAGTGGGTGGGGCAAGATAGCCATGCCACTTCTTGCCATGAAAGTGGTCACCGAGATGGCGGTGTGGGCTGGGGCATTGTCGTGGTGCAAAAACCAATCACCAGACTGCCACATTTTGGGCCACTGTTGTGCAACCTTTTGAGAACCCCCAAGTAGAAAACCTGGTTGACGGTCTGACGTGTTAGAACGAATTCCGAGTGCACAATCCCTTTTGCATCAAAAACAAATGACCATTGTCTTCACATTGGACTTCACTTGAGCCTTTTTTGCGCCGAGGATGGCATCTTCTAGTTGATTGATTGTTGTTTGGTTTCCGGGTTGTAAGCATAGCACCAAGACAATGGCATGTTTCGATGCAACGCTATTGGTTGATCAGTCAAGAGCCGCGGCACAAACTTTGCAGCGACCCGTGACATGCCCTATTCCTCCGATAAAATGCGCTGAATCGAGCTCCAACTCACTCCAGACAACTCTTCGAGTTCCTCAATGGTTCGTCGTCGATCTTCACGTACAAGCTCATTGATTTTTTGGACACTTTCGTCCGTTCGGGAAGTTGACGGACGTCCAGAACGTGGTTGATCATCAATTGACATTTCACCATTTTTAAAGCGGGTGAACCACGAGTAAACTTGAGCTTGACACACAGCGTCATCCTTGTAAGCGGTCTTCAACATTTGATGCTTTTTTCCCGAGCAGAAAACAAAACTTCACAGCCGCGCGCTGCTCAAAAAACTTCTCCATGAAGAAAAACGACGGCTGGACAAAACAGCTCTTGCAAGAAAATTCACTGCGGGTAGTGAAACCTTCCACATCAACGCCGCTTGGCACACTGACTGAGAAGGCGTGGTGGAAGAAATAACTAGCTGCAGAATCGCATACTACGATAACTGCGTGCGCAGCAACCTCATTCTGGAAACTTTTGGATCCCCCCTCGTATAGGCGTAGTTTTCCAATTTTGCTATTTTGCATGTGGGAACAAGTGGATTCTGGGCCCAGTCGCAGCAGTGACCACAGAAAGAGACAGCCCTGAATCAAAGGCGTGAGATCCTGATTAGGGTTGAGCGATTGGATCGGAATAGATCGGATTCCAATCGGCGATCAAGAAAATTTCACGATCACGATCGGAATTCCGATCCTGATCTTTTCCGGTGGGATCGAGGTCGGAGGTTATCTCAAGATCGACTCAACCCTATTCATGTATATATCATGAATAGGGTTGAGCAACCGGGATCAGGAAAGATCAGATCCCGATCGACGATCGAGCAAATTTCACGATCAGAATCGTCTGGAAAATGATCGGAAATCAGATTTTAAAAACGATCCTGAAATTTCTAGATCGGCTGAACCCCAATCCTGATCACAGCCACAGAGACATGGCTGGAGTGCTGGCCTTCTGTGCAGGACACTGATGGTGGATTCCAGCTCATCGTGTAATTTTCTAACACACTCCACAAAAAATATTTTTTGCGAATCAAAAACTCTTCGGCCGATGACATCATCATTCTAATTGAGAGCAGACCTTGACTGACTTCTCGGGACAGGTGTTTTATATAACGTGCCTGTAATCGCCCTTTAATGTCTGACATGACGACGTTCTAATTAGCGGAGCACGTTCCTGACGGGAAATGTAAGGGCTCGTTACCGGCTTCCAGAATTAGCGCGTCTGCCAACACCTTCCATCGGCCGCTCGGGAACACAGCCCTGGTATGTTTATTAATGACGACTGATGAGAATAAACCGTGTCAGCGAGCGGCTCCGTCCCCATCTCCTGCGCCCACGGCACTCATTACCGAGACATCACTAATCACCGAGTGTAAACAGGGCTCTGATTAGGCCTCGGTCTGTGCCGAATTTCATGGAAAGAACCGGATAGGAACATCTATTAGAGTAAGACCAGTTATAGTCTCAGATCCTCAGGGAGACACTGGAGAAGGTGTTTTAAGGGTCTCCAAGTACAGTTAAGTCGTAGGACCTCTGTATGTATAGGATTCCATTACAGAGATGAGCCACGGGGTGAATTTGCACCCTCTGAACGACCCTCAAAGAATAATGGGATGAAGGCCATGGTAGATGCCATTATGACCAGTCAGGAGAACACAGAGGACTCATAAGATGGCAAGTCCTTACCCGTGAATAAGGAGGTGATTTTGATGGTGACAACCAAGTCCCTGGTTCATGGGATAGCAAAGACTAGATACAGTGTCACATGGATCTTAGAATTTTGCGATCTGGTCTGGGGTGGGATAACTTATGATTCTGGATAGGGTTGAGCGATCGGAATCGGAAAAGATCGGATCCTGATTGACGATCAAGCAAATTTCACGATCGGGATCGGCTGGAAAATGATCGGAAATCGCATTTTAAAATTGATCCTGAAATCTCAAGATCGGCTAAACCCTAATTCTGGAGTCTGATAATGTGGGTGTATGGTCCGGGGTCTGGTGTGTTTAGAAGGTCTGGCCTGGGATTCTAGAGGTTTCCCAAAACACAAGAGATGCTTGGAGATGTCCACCGAGGAGGGTCATTGCCCAAGGTGGCATCTCCATGAATTTCCACCACAAAGTGGAGACTATGAGATACCGTGGCTTTATTGGGGAGGGGCAGAGCTCAGTAACATTCTGTTATGTTAGGGTCTCCATGGCCTCCCTTAAGAGTCTTTGATTGGAGTGTAACACATATAGAGTTCTGGTCTGGGATCATAGAAAGGGGTATGGTGGGAGAAGACGAGTCAACTGTGGAGATCCCTGCCCAATGTGTCCACCTGCCACCAACTAAGAGGAAGATGAGACCTCAAAGACCATTATACCCCAAATCACCCACCCCATTCCCCCTCAACCCCAACTCTTCCCCTCCACTTGACTTGCTTTGGCAATGCCAAATATCTATTCGAACGAGTCTTTGATTCTTGATTGTCTGGGATTGTATCTGAACTGCGGTCTAAAAATGTAAGGGTCTTGTCTGGGGTTGTATAATTGAAGAGCCTGGGATGGGTTCTGATGAATTTAAGGGAGTGGTCTGGTCTCAGAGAAATAAGGGGTCTGGAATTGTATAAGACTGATGAATTTAGGGGTCCGGAATGGTCTCAGGTCTAGTATGGGATCATAGAGAGAAGGGATCTGGTCTGGGGTCTAAGTCTGGTCTGGGATTGTACACTCAAGGGGTCTGGACAAAATTAAGGGTCTTGCATTGTATGGTTAGGGTGTCTGGTCAGGGATCTAATAATTTAGGGGTCTGGGATTGTATAATTCAGGGCTCAGGTCCTGAGTCTGATGAATTTAGGGGCGCGGACTGATCTCATAGAAATAAGAGGTGTGGTTTAATAATTTAGGAGTCTGGACTGGGGTCTGATAATCTGAAGGGTCTGCTCTGGGGTCCGTATCCTACTGGGCTTACATGACCGGGCTACGGTCACGCTCAGGCCCCCAGAACCTTGACGACATTGGCGCACGTACGTTGTTTTGTTACATATGGATTGATACGAGGACCCCGCTGTCAGTTCTCCGAGGGGCGCCGCGCGGCCTCCACTGCTTACATTCACCAGATTGTAACCCAGATACAACACAATATACAATGGCGTTGGCCCTATAGGCGGCCTGCGGCCGTCAGTCATCCCCGGTTTTTTTTTCCTGTCAGTTCCCCTCCACCACATGTTATGTTCTGCTTCAGATCCTTATCTGAGCGTGGGCGAGCTGTGTGGTTTACATTTTCCACGTAACCCCAGTCCACTAATCCAACATGTGTATTAACCCCGTGTATGATTTATTATTCTGTGGTTAGGGGGCTCCCAAAAAAGGGGGGATTCGCTCCCAGATTTTTGACTTGCATAGAGATTATGAGCGACGTTACAGCTTCTATAAGACATCACCCAGCAGCACAGAGGACTTCAGGGGAGGAGAGTGCTGATCTGTAGGAGGTCACAGAATGAGCATTACATAGCGGAAGGAGCAAGGTTCCCAGCAGCACAGAGGATTTCAGGAGATGTGTTAGGGCATGCATTGCCTCTTTGACAGGCCCACGAGAGGTTAACACCGTGCGGTCTTACGTTCAGTAGGATTTGTGTCGCTCAAGTGCAGGAATCTCCTTTAAGACGCCGCCATCTCCTGAGGTGTAATTACACTGCAGTAATGAGCGCGGCTCTTTACAGAGAAGGAAGACCCCTATTATGTTGTGTGCCCCCCTCTAATGACTGCCATATGGGCACGGGCCGCACACTGACATAGTACTGGAGCCCAGGGCGGTGGGTGTGATGTATAGTACAGCCCGGGGTCTGCTAATCCTGCACTATGGAGGGACATAAGCGGCTGCCTGGCACCCCTGATTCCTCCCTTGGGATAGGGGTGTAAGTGCAAGCTCCAGGGACCAAGGCAAAATCTGTATCAGCCCCCTGTCCTGTCATGTGCTATTCTTTGGGCCCCCTCAGGCTTCAGGGCCGCCCCTATGGCTGCAATTTTGCATTAGGCAACATTGCCATGTTTGCAAATCTTCTACGGATTACGGGGATTTCTTCATCTACATCTCTAGTCACCTCCAGAGCTGCATTCACAATTCTGCAGGAGTTTATGTCTCCCTGACGCTCAAGTGTCTGCTATGGGTACAGTTAGGTAGCCATCATGCTGTATATTGTGTGTGCAGCTCTGGATGTGACTGGAGTATGAGACATGATATTAATACTAAGTATCAGACTGGAATTAGCAAAACATTCTAAATATCCCCCTGTAATTTCGCTTTCCTTTCCAGTATTGAGGTTGGGAATGAATGATGTCATTAAAAGCGCATTGACAGGGGGCTGAGCCCTCTAATAATACAGTTATTATAGTCCGTGCAGGGTCCGGCCCATCCCCTGTCAGTGAGCCCACCAGGGCAGGGGGCTTGTTTTTGGTTTGGGGGTGAAGGTTCTTACAGCTTAGAGGGATATTGTCAGCCGGCTAGAGTCATAGATGGAGCAGCCACAGGAGGGAGCCCCGGAGCCTGCAACTGGACCACCAGGGAGGGGGGTTATCATTAACCTCTTCATTACACTAGACCACCAGGGAGGGGGGTTATCATTAACCTCTTCATTACACTAGACCACCAGGGAGGGGGGGGGGGGGGGTTATCATTAACCCTTTCAATACACTAGACCACCAGGGAGGGGGGTTATCATTAACCTCTTCATTACACTGGACCACCAGGGATGGGGGGGTTATCATTAACCTCTTCATTACACTGGACCACCAGGGATGGGGGGGTTATCATTAACCCTTTCAATACACTAGACCACCAGGGAGGGGAGATATCATTAACCTCTTCATTACACTAGACCACCAGTTGTGTTATAATTAACCCTTTCAATACACTAGACTACAATGGAAGGGTTAATGGTAAACCTTTCATTACACTAGACCACCAGGGATGTTATCGTTAACCCCTTCACTACACTAGACCACCAGGGATATCATTAACTCTTTCACTACACTAGACCACCGTAAATGTTATCATTAACCCTTTAACTACAGTAGTCCACCAGAGTTGTTATCAATAACCCCTTCACTACACTAGACCACCAGGTTTTTTTTTTTCATTAACTCCTTCACTACACTAGACCACAACGGAGGGGTTATCATTAACCCTTTCACTACACTAGACCACTGTAGGTGTTATCATTAACCCGTTCACTACAGTAGACGACCAGACATGTCATCATTCACATTATCATTCATTTCTAAACTGCACTAGATCACCGGGGATGCTATCTTTAACCCCTTTAATACCAGACCACCAGGGACATTACTATTAATCCTTTCATGGCCCTAGATAGATGTTATTTTTAACCACTTCACTACCCTAGACCACCAAGTTTTGCTAGGGTCATTTTATGGGGAATAGTAACATTAACCTCTTCATTGCTCCAGGACACCAGAGGTTTTGCCATTAATCCCTTCACTCTTCTATGTCCTAGCCCACCAGGGATCACATCACTTCAATGCCCCAGACCACCGACGATGTTCCCATTACTCCGCTCACTATCCTAGCTTTCCAGGGATGATATCATCAATTCTTTCATTGACATAACCTTACGAGTTATAATCAAATCCTTTGCTGCCCTAGACCACCAGGGGTCCTTCACAGAGGTAATGATTGTTCTAGACCACTGAGGATATTATTAACCTCTTCACTGCCCTAGACCACCAGGATTGTTACCATTAATCTCTCAGTATACGTTCCCATAACCTATAATAGATTTTCTTCATGGTGACATTGTCTTCTCTAGTCACATCCAGGATGGTCTTCACAATCTTGTGAGATTTCTGTACCTAGAGGGCACTATGTGACTGGAGTAGAAGACTTGGGATCCTAGGATCAATACAAGTATAGTCCCATTTCGAGGGGATGTCTTGTCAAGGGTTAATTTCATCCCCGATGACAGTGTCAGTGATTTCGGTATAAGGAATATATTTACGTTCCCAATTTATTGTGATATATTTAGCTGGGAACAAGACAAACGCTCCAAACCGTGACCAGTCAGTACAGCGCCACCTGGTGGACAGAGTAGAGTCAGCAACTAGTGGTCAGTTAGTATCAGAACCAAAGATGTTTGGACCAAACCATTGGAGCTGGGCCATGACGTAATGTGCAAACAATGCTACAGGGTAGACGGGGGTGGACGATGTTAAAGGGACACTCCAGGGCCTGAAGGGGTTACTTTAAATAAACATATGACCCTCCCAAAATGTATCACATTGTAACACAAAAATTTCTAGTTTTGTTACAAGGCTTCGTTTTTTTACCTTGACCAAACTTGGCCGTCCTGTACACCTCCTCGGCCCCCTTGTATCCCAGCATCCGGCAGACGACATCCCCGTCTTTCTTATCCCAGCTGTCGTCACACACGGTACCCCAGCGCTTGTCGTGGTACACCTCCACGCGTCCTTCATGGGGGCCAGACCCGTTCACCAGCCGTACCACCCCTTCCTCCGCTGACCCTGCAATAAAACACATTACTGGTTATAATTAGAGATGAGCGAACACTAAAATGTTCGAGGTTCGAAATTCGATTCGAACAGCCGCTCACTGTTCGTGTGTTCGAACGGGTTTCGAACCCCATTATAGTCTATGGGGAACAGATACTCGTTAAGGGGGAAACCCAAATCCGTGTCTGGAGGGTCACCAAGTCCACTATGACACCCCAGGAAATGATGCCAACACCTCTGGAATGACACTGGGACAGCAGGGGAAGCATGTCTGGGGGCATCTAACACACCAAAGACCCTCTATTACCCCAACATCACAGCCTAACAACTACACACTTTACACACTCAATACCACCTCTCTGACAGTAGGAAAACACCTTGAAACATGTGTATTTGGCACTTGCAGTGAGGAGAGCTTGTCACCAGCAGTGAATTTGGCCTTTGTAGTAAGTTGAGGTTGGCACCAACATTTGTTTTGAAAATCAGGGTGGATTGAGCCTCTAACCAGCAGAGTTTGGGCAAATTCATGGTGGAGGGAGCCTCTAAAAAACCCAGCTTGGACCAATTCATGGTGGAGGGAGCCTCTAACCAGCCCAGTTTGAACCAATTCATGGTGGAGGGAGCCTCTAAAAACCCCAGTTTGGACCAATTCATGGTGGAGGGAGCCTCTAACCAGCCCAGTTTGGACCAATTCATGGTGGATTGAGCCTCTAAAAACCCCAGTTTGAACCAATTCATGGTGGAGGGAGCCTCTAAAAACCCCAGTTTGGACCAATTCATGGTGGATTGAGCCTCTAAAAACCCCAGTTTGGACCAATTCATGGTGGAGGGAGCCTCTAAAAACCCCAGTTTGGACCAATTCATGGTGGAGGGAGCCTCTAAACAGCCCAGTTTGGACCAATTCACGGTGGAGGGAGCCTCTAAAAACCCCAGTTTGGACCAATTCATGGTGGAGGGAGCCTCTAAAAACCCCAGTTTGGACCAATTCATGGTTTAGGGAGCCTCTAAAAACCCCAGTTTGGACCAATTCATGATGGAGGGAGCCTCTAAACAGCCCAGTTTGGGCAAATTCATGGTGGAGGGAGCCTCTAAAACCCCCCAGTTTGGACCAATTCATGGTGGAGGGAGCCTCTAAACAGCTCAGTTTGGGCAAATTCATGGTGGAGGGAGCCTCTAACCAGCAGAGTTGGTGGAAATCAGGGTGGAGGGAGCCTCTAACCAGCCCAGTTTGGACCAATTCATGGTGGAAGGAGCCTCTAAAAACCCCAGTTTGGACCAATTCATGGTGGAGGGAGCCTCTAAACAGCTCAGTTTGGGCTAATTCATGGTGGAGGGAGCCTCTAAAAACCCCAGTTTGGACCAATTCATGGTGGAGGGAGCCTCTAAACAGCCCAGTTTGGACCAATTCATGGTGGAGGGAGCCTCTAAAAACCCCAGTTTGGACCAATTCATGGTGGAGGGAGCCTCTAAACAGCCCAGTTTGGGCAAATTCATGGTGGAGGGAGCCTCTAAACAGCCCAGTTTGGGCAAATTCATGGTGGCGGGAGCCTCTAACCAGCCCAGTTTGGACCAATTCATGGTGGAGGGAGCCTCTAAAAACCCCAGTTTGGACCAATTCATGGTGGAGGGAGCCTCTAAACAGCCCAGTTTGGGCAAATTCATGGTGGAGGGAGCCTCTAAAAACCCCAGTTTGGACCAATTCATGGTGGAGGGAGCCTCTAAAAACCCCAGTTTGGACCAATTCATGGTGGAGGGAGCCTCTAAACAGCCCAGTTTGGACCAATTCATGGTGGAGGGAGCCTCTAAAAACCCCAGTTTGGACCAATTCATGGTGGAGGGAGCCTCTAAACAGCCCAGTTTGGGCAAATTCATGGTGGAGGGAGCCTCTAAAACCCCCCAGTTTGGACCAATTCATGGTGGAGGGAGCCTCTAACCAGCCCAGTTTGGACCAATTCATGGTGGAGGGAGCCTCTAAAAACCCCAGTTTGGACCAATTCATGGTGGAGAGAGCCTCTAAACAGCCCAGTTTGGACCAATTCATGGTGGAGGGAGCCTCTAAACAGCCCAGTTTGGACCAATTCATGGTGGAGGGAGCCTCTAACCAGCAGTTGGTGGAAATCAGGGTGGAGGGAGCCTCTAACCAGCAGAGTTGGGGGAAATCATGGTGGAGGGAGCCTCTAACCAGCCCAGTTTGGGCAAATTCATGGTGGAGGGAGCCTCTAAAAACCCCAGTTTGGACCAATTCATGGTGGAGGGAGCCTCTAAAAACCCCAGTTTGGACCAATTCATGGTGGAGGGAGCCTCTAACCAGCAGAGTTGTGGGAAAGCAGGGTGGAGGGAGCCTCTAACCAGCAGAGTTGGTGGAAATCAGGGTGGAGGGAGCCTCTAAACAGCAGAGTTGGGGGAAATCATGTTGGAGGGAGCCTAGTATTAGCAGAATTGTGCAACGCTTATGGTGGATGAGTATGAGGATGCGGAGGAATTGGAGAGGTTGAGCACAGACATGGAGTTTCATGTTGGGGTGCTTTACACAGGTGGGCACAAAAATGAAGGCTCTATCCAGTGGTGGTTCATTTTTATCAAAGTGAGCCGGTCGGCACTCTCAGCTGACAGACGGGTGCGCTTGTCAGTGATGATGCCACCGGCTGCACTGAACACCCTCTCATATAGGACGCTGGCGGCAGGACAGGACAGCACCTCCAAGGCATATAGGGCAAGTTCAAGCCACAGGTCCAACTTCGACACCCAATACGTGTAGGGCGCAGAGGGGTCGGAGAGGACAGGGCTGTGGTCGGAAAGGTATTCCCGCAACATGCGCCTATACTTCTCACGCCTGGTGACACTAGGACCCTCTGTGGCGGCACTTTGGCGAGGGGGTGCCATCAAGGTGTCCCAGACCTTAGACAGTGTGCCCCTCGTTTGTGTGGACCGGTGAGAACTTGGTTGCCTACTGGAGGAACTGCCCTCCCTGCCGCCAACGTCACATGCTGGAAACATCTCCATCATATTCTGCACCAATTGCCTGTGGCAAGCATTGATGCGATTGGCCCTCCCCTCTACCGGAATAAAAGACGAGATGTTGTTTTTATACCGGGGGTCAAGGATAGCAAAGATCCAGTACTGGTTGTCCTCCATGATTTTGACAATACGCTTGTCGGTTGTAAAGCACCCCAACATGAACTCAGCCATGTCTGCCACAGTGTTAGTTGGCATGACTCCTCTGGCCCCACCGGAAAGTTCAATCTCCATTTCCTCCTCATCCTCCATGTCTACCCATCCGCGCTGCAACAATGGGACGATTCGAAGTTGCCCGGAAGCCTCCTGTATCACCATCACATCATCGGACAACTCTTCTTCCTCCTCCTCCTCCATTAAACGCAGTGAAGCGGACAGATGTGTGGACCTACTCTCCAGCTGTGACGGATCGGATGCTATCCCTAACTCCTCTGTGTGATCTGAGTTATCCCTGATGTCAATCAGGGATTCTCTCAGAACACACAAGAGCGGGATTGTAAGGCTCACCATCGCATCCTCAGAGCTCACCCTCCTTGTGGACTCCTCAAAGACCCGTAGGATGTCACAAAGGTCTCTCATCCATGGCCACTCATGGATGTGAGACTGAGGCAGCTGACTTTGTGGCACCCTAGGGTTTTGTAGCTGGTATTCCATCAAAGGTCTCTGCTGCTCAACCACTCTATTCAACATCTGAAACGTTGAGTTCCAGCGTGTGGGGACGTCGCACAAAAGCCGGTGTTGTGGCACATGCAGGCGTTGCTGGAGAGATTTTAAGCTAGCAGCGGCTACTGTCGACTTGCGAAAGTGGGCGCACATGCGCCGCACTTTCACCAGTAGCTCTGGAACATTGGGGTAGCTCTTTAGGAAACGTTGCACCACTAGGTTGAAGACGTGGGCCAGGCATGGAACATGTTGGAGTCCGGCAAGCTCCAGAGCTGCTACCAGGTTCCGGCCGTTATCACAAACGACCATGCCTGGGCCCAGGTGCAGCGGCTCAAACCATATTGCCGTCTCATCGAGGAGGGCATCCCTCACCTCGGAGGCAGTGTGCTGTCTGTCCCCCAAGCTGATCAGCTTCAGCACAGCCTGCTGACGTCTACCAACGCCAGTGCTGCAACGTTTCCAACTCGTAGCTGGGGTCAATCTAACAGCGGAGGAGGAGGCGGTGGCGGAGGAGGAGGCGGTGGCGGAGGAGGAGGCGGTAGAGGAGGAGGAGGGGGGTGTTCTTCTCGTGTCCCTGCCAGGAATGTTAGGCGGGGAGACGAGGTACACCGGGCCAGTTTGGGAAGCAGTCCCAGCCTCAACTACATTCACCCAGTGTGCCGTCAGTGAAATGTAGCGTCCCTGTCCGCATGCACTTGTCCACGCGTCGGTGGTCAAGTGGACCTTTGTGCAAAGCGCGGAACTAAGGGCCCGCCTGATGTTGAGTGACACGTGCTGGTGCAAGGCGGGGACGGCACACCGGGAGAAGTAGTGACGGCTAGGGACGGCATAGCGAGGTGCCGCAGTTGCCATCAGGTCCAGGAAGGCGGGAGTTTCAACAAGCCGGAACGCCAACATCTCCTGGGCCAGCAGTTTAGCGATGTTGGCGTTCAAGGCTTGCGCGTGTGGGTGGTTAGCAGTGTATTTCTGCCGCCGCTCCAATGTCTGAGAGATGGTGGGTTGTTGTAAAGAAGCGCCTGATGGTGCCTTTGATGGTGCAGGAGAAGGAGATAAGACAGGAACAGGGGAGGATGAGGAAGAAGTCAACAAAGTGGCGGAGGCAGATGAAGTGGTGTCCTGGCTCGTCCTCTGGAGTGCATCGCCAGCACAGTCAGCAGTGGTAGTGGCAGAGGCAGAGGCAGTGGCAGAGGCAGTGGCAGTGGCGTGAACGGCAGGCGGCCTTTGTCCTGCCGTTGCTGCCTGCCACTGATTCCAGTGCTTGGATTCCAAATGACGGCGCATTGAAGTGGTGGACAGGTTGCTCTTCTCAGAGCCCCTAATCAATTTCGAGAGGCAAATTGTGCAGACAACACTATATCTGTCCTCGGCGCATTCCTTGAAAAAACTCCACACCTTCGAGAAACGTGCCCTCGAGGTGGGAGTTTTTCGGGGCTGGGTACGAACTGGAACATCTTAGGAGATTCCGGGTGTGGCCTGGCTTCGCCTAAGCTGCTGACCTCTGCCTCTGCCTCTAGCTACCCTTTTTGGTGCTGCACCTGCCTCAACATCCACACTACTTTCCCCGCTTGACATCCCCCCTGTCCAGGTCGGGTCAGTGTCCTCATCATCCACCACTTCCTCTTCCAACTCCTGTCTCATCTCCTCCTCCCGCACAATGCGCCGGTCAACTGGATGCCCTGACGGCAACTGCGTCACATCATCGTCGATGAGGGTGGGTTGCTGGTCATCCACCACCAAATCGACCGGAGATGGAGGAGACTCTAGTGTTTGAGCATCTGGACACAGATGCTCCTCTGTTAGGTTCGTGGAATCGTGACGTGGAGAGGCAGGTTGAGGGACAATGAAAGGAGCGGAGAACAGCTCTGGGGAGCAGGGACAGTTGGGGTTATTGTTCTGTGAAGCTTGGGAATTTTGGGAGGAAGGAGGACAAGACTGTTGGGTAATAGGAGGAGAGGAGGCAGAGTCTGACTGGCTGCTGGACAATGTGCTGTAAGCGTTCTCTGACAGCCATTGCAAGACCTGTTCCTGGTTCTCGGGCCTACTAAGGTTTGTACCCTGCAGTTTAGTTAATGTGGCAAGCAACCCTGGCACTGTGGAGTGGCGCAATGCTTGCTGCCCCACAGGAGTAGGCACGGGACGCCCTGTGGCTTCACTGCTACTTTGCTCCCCAGAACCATTCCCCCGACCTCGCCCACGGCCTCGTCCACGTCCCTTTCCGGGAGCCTTGCGCATTTTGAATTCCCAGTTAGAAATTGGCACTGTATACCAGTAGTAAAAATTGTGGGTGCACGTAACCCCAATATATTCTTTGAATTACCAGTCAGAAATTGGCACTATATACCAGTAGCAAAAATTGTGGGTGCACGTAACCCCAATATATTCTTTGAATTCCCAGTCAGACAATGGCACTATATGGTAGTAGCAAGAAATGAGGGTATTTGTATTCCCAATATATTCTTTGAATTCCCAGTCAGACAATGGCACTATATACCAGTAGCAAAAATAGTGGGTGTATATAGCCCCAATTCTATTGCTAGGGGACTTGCAGGGTATTTCTGAGGTGAAGGTGGGGGGGCACACCGTTGGAACGGGGATTTGGGGTGTATATATGGGGTATACGGGAATACACTGTCAGTGTATTCCATTCAGGATCCGCGGAAAGCTGGGTTGCGGCGATTGAGCCCGTCAGTGCCACGTTACACTGACAAGCTTCTCCCTGGAATTTAGCTCTTATAAGAGCTGTTGGTTGTCTTCTCCTTCCTATCCTAGCCTGTCCCTGCCTACCCAGAATCTAACCCCTAGCTAGCTGGACGGAAACCTCCGTCCCCGGTGAATTGCAAGCTCAGAATGACGCGAAGCTGGGCGTCGCTGTTCTTTTAAATTAGAGGTCACATGTTTTCGGCAGCCAATGGGTTTTGCCTACTTTTTTCAACGTCACCGGTGTTGTAGTTCCTGTCCCACCTCCCCTGCGCTGTTATTGGAGCAAAAAAGGCGCCAGGGAAGGTGGGAGGGGAATCGAGTAATGGCGCACTTTACCACGCGGTGTTCGATTCGATTCGAACATGCCGAACAGCCTAATATCCGATCGAACATGAGTTCGATAGAACACTGTTCGCTCATCTCTAGTTATAATGTCATAATAACAGCTATAGCCATAACCAGCCTGAATACAATTCTAGAACTACAGTAAGGACTGACGCATGATATATGGAGCATCTGTGTGGGCTTTCTAACATTGCAAAAAGAGAAACATGCATATAGAAAAGCTCAAGCAAATGAATATGTCCAGCATTATAGCTTCCTGGTCATCACACAGCTTTCCCAGGCTCCTGAATGGTAAATATACCTGTAGATCCTCATGTAGATAAATACATCAACATTGCTAATGAGGAACATAGAAAAGCTGTGTGACTGCTTGGAATGGAGGCCGTATTGCTGGTCACCCAACTTTCTTTGAATCTGACATGGGCAAAAATAATAGTGTGTACATGTAAGGTACGGCGAACAGTAATAAGTCACATTATAGTCCTCAGGGGAGGAGGGGGAAGGGATGAGGAGCCTCTGCTGTACTTGGCCTAAATGTACACAGTGACTGCACCAGCAGAATAGTGAGCGCAGCTCTGGAGTATAATACAGGATAAGTAATGTAATGTATGTACACAGTGACTGCAAGAGCAGAATAGTGAGTGCAGCTCTGGAGTATAATACAGGATAAGTAATGTAATGTATGTACACAGTGACAGCACCAGCAGAATAGCGAGCGCAGCTCTGGAGTATAATACAGGATAAGTAATGTAATGTATGTACACAGTGACTGCACCAGCAGAATAGTGAGCGCAGCTCTGGGGTATAATACAGGATAAGTAATGTAATGTATGTACACAGTGACTGTACCAGCAGAATAGTGAGCGCAGCTCTGGGGTATAATACAGGATAAGTAATGTAATGTATGTACACAGTGACTGCACCAGCAGAATAGCGAGCGCAGCTCTGGAGTATAATACAGGATGTAACTCAGGACCAGTACAGGATAAGTAATGTAATGTATGTACACAGTGACTGCACCAGCAGAATAGTGAGCGCAGCTCTGGAGTATAATACAGGATAAGTAATGTAATGTATGTACACAGTGACTGCACCAGCAGAATAGTGAGCGCAGCTCTGGAATATAATACAGGATAAGTAATGTAATGTATGTACACAGTGACTGCACCAGCAGAATAGTGAGCGCAGCTCTGGGGTATAATACAGGATAAGTAATGTAATGTATGTACACAGTGACTGCACCAGCAGAATAGCGAGCGCAGCTCTGGAGTATAATACAGGATAAGTAATGTAATGTATGTACACAGTGACTGCACCAGCAGAATAGCGAGCGCAGCTCTGGAGTATAATACAGGATAAGTAATGTAATGTATGTACACAGTGACTGCACCAGCAGAATAGTGAGCGCAGCTCTGGAGTATAATACAGGATAAGTAATGTAATGTATGTACACAGTGACTGCACCAGCAGAATAGTGAGCGCAGCTTTGGAGTATAATACAGGATAAGTAATGTAATGTATGTACACAGTGACTGCACCAGCAGATTAGTGTGCGCAGCTCTGGAGTATAATACAGGATAAGTAATGTAATGTATGTACACAGTGATTGTACCAGCAGAATAGTGAGCGCAGCTCTGGAGTATAATACAGGATAAGTAATGTAATGTATGTACACAGTGACTGTACCAGCAGAATAGTGAGCGCAGCTCTGGAGTATAATACAGGATAAGTAATGTAATGTATGTACACAGTGACTGTACCAGCAGAATAGTGAGCGCAGCTCTGGAGTATAATACAGGATAAGTAATGTAATGTATGTACACAGTGACTGTACCAGCAGAATAGTGAGTGCAGCTCTGGAGTATAATACAGGATGTAACTCAGGATCAGTACAGGATAAGTAATGTAATGTAGTGAGTACGGGGTTGGTCATGTGACTCATGTGATTTGCATGGCGCGGTCGTGTTATTTTATTATGACATATATACACAATACGCTCTAATATTTCCTGCACTTATTTTTATGCCGCGTTCTGGAATTTCACTTGGCCGGGGTTCTCACATTACACATATTGGAACCGTTTGGAGACTTGTTCAGCGGCCAGGGACTGGACAGGACTGAGTACAGAGCTGGAATACAGGCACAACATAGACTCTGTAAACTGAAATAATCTGCAGATGTAGTAGAGCTGTGCGTGTATCATGTAGTAGAGCTGAGTGTGTACCATATAGTAGAGATGAGTGTGTACCATGTAGTAGAGCTGTGCGTGTATCATGTAGTAGAGCTGAGTGTGTACCATGTAGTAGAGCTGAGCGTGTACCATGTAGTAGAGATGAGTGTGTACCATGTAGTAGAGCTGTGCGTGTATCATGTAGTAGAACTGAGTGTGTACCATGTAGTAGAGCTGAGCGTGTACCATGTAGTAGAGATGAGTGTGTACCATGTAGTAGAGATGAGTGTGTACCATGTAGTAGAGCTGTGCGTGTATCATGTAGTAGAGCTGTGCGTGTATCATGTAGTAGAGCTGAGTGTGTACCATGTAGTAGAGATGAGTGTGTACCATGTAGTAGAGCTGAGTGTGTACCATGTAGTAGAGATGAGTGTGTACCATGTAGTAGAGCTGGGTGTGTACCATGTAGTAGAGCTGAGCGTGTACCATGTAGTAGAGCTGTGCGTGTATCATGTAGTAGAGCTGAGTGTGTACCATGTAGTAGAGATGAGTGTGTACCATGTAGTAGAGATGAGTGTGTACCATGTAGTAGAGCTGGGTGTGTACCATGTAGTAGAGCTGAGCGTGCAGTGGCGTAACTAGGAATGGCGGGGCCCCGTGGCGAACTTTTGACATGGGGCCCCCCCTACCCAAACCGATGCCGAAGACCTCGACTGACCCCCTCCTCCACACTCTATTATGTCCCTTAGTAAGCCCTGCACACAGTATTATCCCCAATAGTGTCCCCTGCACACACAGTATTAACCCCTATAGTGTCCATTGCACACACAGTATTAACCCCTATAGTGTCCAATGCACACACAGTATTAACCCCTATAGTGTCCCCTGCACACACAGTATTAACCCCTATAGTGTCCCCTGCACACACAGTATTAACCCCTATAGTGTCCAATGCACACACAGTATTAACCCCTATAGTGTCCAATGCACACACAGTATTAACCCCTATAGTGTCCAATGCACACAGTATTATCCCCCATAGTGTCCCCTGCACACACAGTATTTACCCCTATAGTGTCCCCTGCACACACAGTATTATTAACCCCTATAGTGTCCAATGCACACAGTATTATCCCCCATAGTGTCCCCTGCACACACAGTATTATCCCCCATAGTGTCCCCTGCACACAGTATTATCCCCCATAGTGTCCCCTGCACACACAGTATTATCCCCAATACTGTCCCCATATGTCCCACTGTGGACACCTATAAACATTTATTATACTCTGGGGTCTGAAAAGACCCCAGAGTATAATAATCGGAGACCCGGGGGATTAAAACCATTAAAAGAACAGAGACAGTTGCTTACCTGTTCCTGCCGGCTGCCGCTCTTGTCCAGCTTTAATGACGTCAGACGTCACATGACCCGGGAAGCTGGCCTGGGTCATGTGACGTCAGAGACGTCAGACACAAATGACGGAGGCCTGGCAGGATCGCGGAGAGGTAAGTAACACTGTTTTTTATGTTATCTTACCTCTCCTGTCCGCCGGTCATTATACTCGGGGGTCTGCAAAGACCCCCGAGTATAATGATAGCCTCTGTGGGCCCCGCGGTGTCACTTGCCGATCCCGGCCCAGCCAGGATCGGCAAGTGAATGGGGCCCGTAACGGACTTTAAAAAAAAAAAAAAAACGCAGCGGTAGCGGCTGTCACCGGGCCCCCTAATGGTCCGGGCCCTGTGGCAGCTACTACTGCTGCTACCACAGTAGTTACTCCCCTGTGAGCGTGTACCATGTAGTAGAGCTGGGTGTGTACCATGTAGTAGAGCTGGGTATGTACCATGTAGTAGAGCTGGGTATGTACCATGTAGTAGAGCTGGGTGTGTACCATGTAGTAGAGCTGGGTGTGTACCATGTAGTAGAGATGGGTGTGTACCATGTAGTAGAGCTGAGTGTGTACCATGTAGTAGAGCTGGGTGTGTACCATGTAGTAGAGCTGGGTATGTACCATGTAGTAGAGCTGGGTGTGTACCATGTAGTAGAGCTGGGTATGTACCATGTAGTAGAGCTGAGTGTGTACCATGTAGTAGAGCAGTGTGTACCATGTAGTAGAGCTGAGTGTGTACCATGTAGTAAAGCAGTATGTACCATGTAGTAGAGCTGGGTGTGTACCATGTAGTAGAGCTGGGTGTGTACCATGTAGTAGAGCTGAGTGTGTACCATGTAGTAGAGCTGAGTGTGTACCATGTAGTAGAGCAGTGTGTACCATGTAGTAGAGCTGGGTATGTACCATGTAGTAGAGCTGGGTGTGTACCATGTAGTAGAGCTGGGTATGTACCATGTAGTAGAGCTGGGTGTGTACCATGTAGTAGAGCTGGGTGTGTACCATGTAGTAGAGCTGGGTGTGTACCATGTAGTAGAGCTGGGTGTGTACCATGT
Source organism: Leptodactylus fuscus (assembly GCF_031893055.1). Taxonomy (NCBI): domain Eukaryota; kingdom Metazoa; phylum Chordata; class Amphibia; order Anura; family Leptodactylidae; genus Leptodactylus; species Leptodactylus fuscus. Next base: position 234,878,625 of record NC_134267.1, on the reverse strand, counting down.
AGTAGAGCTGAGTGTGTACCATGTAGTAGAGCTGTGTGTGTACCATGTAGTAGAGCTGGGTGTGTACCATGTAGTAGAGCTGGGTATGTACCATGTAGTAGAGCTGGGTGTGTACCATGTAGTAGAGCTGAGTGTGTACCATGTAGTAGAGCTGGGTGTGTACCATGTAGTAGAGCTGAGTGTGTACCATGTAGTAAAGCAGTGTGTACCATGTAGTAGAGCTGGGTGTGTACCATGTAGTAGAGCTGGGTGTGTACCATGTAGTAGAGCTGGGTATGTACCATGTAGTAGAGCTGGGTGTGTACCATGTAGTAGAGCTGAGTGTGTACCATGTAGTAGAGCTGTGTGTGTACCATGTAGTAGAGCTGAGTGTGTACCATGTAGTAGAGCTGTGTGTGTACCATGTAGTAGAGCTGGGTGTGTACCATGTAGTAGAGCTGAGCGTGTACCATGTAGTAGAGCTGGGTGTGTACCATGTAGTATAGCTGGGTGTGTACCATGTAGTAGAGCTGGGTGTGTACCATGTAGTAGAGCTGTGTGTTTACCATGTAGTATAACTGAGCGTGTACCATGTAGTAGAGCTGAGCGTGTACCATGTAGTAGAGCTGAGCGTGTACCATGTAGTAGAGCTGGGTGTGTACCATGTAGTAGAGCTGGGTATGTACCATGTAGTAGAGCAGTGTGTACCATGTAGTAGAGTTGGGTGTGTACCATGTAGTAGAGCTGAGTGTGTACCATGTAGTAGAGCTGAGTGTGTACCATGTAGTAGAGCAGTGTGTACCATGTAGTAGAGCTGGGTGTGTACCATGTAGTAGAGCTGGGTATGTACCATGTAGTAGAGCTGGGTGTGTACCATGTAGTAGAGCTGTGTGTGTACCATGTAGTAGAGCTGTGTGTGTACCATGTAGTAGAGCTGAGCGAGTACCATGTAGTAGAGCTGGGTGTGTACCATGTAGTAGAGCTGGGTATGTACCATGTAGTAGAGCTGGGTGTGTACCATGTAGTAGAGCTGAGTGTGTACCATGTAGTAGAGCTGAGCGTGTACCATGTAGTAGAGCTGAGTGTGTACCATGTAGTAGAGCTGGGTGTGTACCATGTAGTAGAGCTGGGTATGTACCATGTAGTAGAGCTGGGTGTGTACCATGTAGTAGAGCTGAGTGTGTACCATGTAGTAGAGCTGGGTGTGTACCATGTAGTAGAGCTGAGTGTGTACCATGTAGTAGAGCAGTGTGTACCATGTAGTAGAGCTGGGTGTGTACCATGTAGTAGAGCTGGGTATGTACCATGTAGTAGAGCTGAGTGTGTACCATGTAGTAGAGCTGTGTGTGTACCATGTAGTAGAGCTGGGTGTGTACCATGTAGTAGAGCTGAGCGTGTACCATGTAGTAGAGCTGGGTGTGTACCATGTAGTAGAGCTGGGTATGTACCATGTAGTAGAGCTGGGTGTGTACCATGTAGTAGAGCTGAGTGTGTACCATGTAGTAGAGCTGAGCGTGTACCATGTAGTAGAGCTGAGTGTGTACCATGTAGTAGAGCTGGGTTTGTACCATGTAGTAGAGCTGAGTGTGTACGATGTAGTAGAGCTGGGTGTGTACCATGTAGTAGAGCTGGGTGTGTACCATGTAGTAGAGCTGAGTGTGTACCATGTAGTAGAGCAGTGTGTACCATGTAGTAGAGCTGGGTGTGTACCATGTAGTAGAGCTGGGTATGTACCATGTAGTAGAGCTGGGTGTATACCATGTAGTAGAGCTGAGTGTGTACCATGTAGTAGAGCTGGGTGTGTACCATGTAGTAGAGCTGAGTGTGTACCATGTAGTAGAGCAGTGTGTACCATGTAGTAGAGCTGGGTGTGTACCATGTAGTAGAGCTGGGTGTGTACCATGTAGTAGAGCTGGGTGTGTACCATGTAGTAGAGCTGGGTGTGTACCATGTAGTAGAGCAGTGTGTACCATGTAGTAGAGCTGGGTGTGTACCATGTAGTAGAGCTGGGTATGTACCATGTAGTAGAGCTGGGTGTGTACCATGTAGTAGAGCTGAGTGTGTACCATGTAGTAGAGCTGGGTGTGTACCATGTAGTAGAGCTGAGTGTGTACCATGTAGTAGAGCTGAGTGTGTACCATGTAGTAGAGCAGTGTGTACCATGTAGTAGAGCTGGGTGTGTACCATGTAGTAGAGCTGAGTGTGTACCATGTAGTAGAGCTGTGTGTGTACCATGTAGTAGAGCTGGGTGTGTACCATGTAGTAGAGCTGAGCGTGTACCATGTAGTAGAGCTGGGTGTGTACCATGTAGTAGAGCTGGGTATGTACCATGTAGTAGAGCTGGGTGTGTACCATGTAGTAGAGCTGAGTCTGTACCATGTAGTAGAGCTGAGTGTGTACCATGTAGTAGAGCAGTGTGTACCATGTAGTAGAGCTGAGTGTGTACCATGTAGTAGAGCTGGGTATGTACCATGTAGTAGAGCTGAGTGTTTACCATGTAGTAGAGCTGAGTGTGTACCATGTAGTAGAGCTGAGTGTGTACCATGTAGTAGAGATGAGTGTATACCATGTAGTAGAGCTGAGTGTGTACCATGTAGTAGAGCTGAGTGTGTACCATGTAGTAGAGATGAGTGTTTACCATGTAGTAGAACTGAGTGTGTACCATGTAGTAGAGCTGAGCGTGTACAATGTAGTAGAGCTGAGCGTGTACCATGTAGTAGAGCTGGGTGTGTACCATGTAGTAGAGACGAGCCTGTACCATGTAGTAGAGCTGAGCGTGTACCATGTAGTAGAGCAGTGTGTACCATGTAGTAGAGCTGGGTGTGTACCATGTAGTAGAGCTGAGTGTGTACCATGTAGTAGAGCTGAGTGTGTACCATGTAGTAGAGCTGTGTGTGTACCATGTAGTAGAGCTGAGTGTGTACCATGTAGTAGAGATGAGTGTTTACCATGTAGTAGAGCTGGGTGTGTACCATGTAGTAGAGCTGTGTGTGTACCATGTAGTAGAGCTGAGAGTGTACCATGTAGTAGAGCTGGGTGTGTACCATGTAGTAGAGCTGGGTGTGTACCATGTAGTAGAGCAGTGTGTGTACCATGTAGTATAGATGAGTGTGTACCATGTAGTAGAGCTGAGTGTGTACCATGTAGTAGAGATGAGTGTGTACCATGTAGTAGAGCTGGGTGTGTACCATGTAGTAGAGCAGTGTGTGTACCATGTAGTATAGATGAGTGTGTACCATGTAGAAGAGCTGAGTGTGTACCATGTAGTAGAGCTGGGTGTGTACCATGTAGTAGAGCTGGGTGTGTACCATGTAGTAGAGCTGGGTGTGTACCATGTAGTAGAGCTGGGTAAGTACCATGTAGTAGAGCTGGGTGTGTACCATGTAGTAGAGATGAGTGTGTACCATGTAGTAGAGCTGAGCGTGTACCATGTAGTAGAGCTGGGTGTGTACCATGTAGTAGAGCTGTGTGTGTACCATGTAGTAGAGCTGGGTGTGTACCATGTAGTAGAGCTGGGTGTGTACCATGTAGTAGAGCTGTGTGTGTACCATGTAGTAGAGCTGGGTGTGTACCATGTAGTAGAGCTGGGTGTGTACCATGTAGTAGAGATGAGTGTGTACCATGTAGTAGAGCTGAGCGTGTACCATGTAGTAGAGCTGGGTGTGTATCATGTAGTAGAGCTGTGTGTGTACCATGTAGTAGAGCTGAGTGTGTACCATGTAGTAGAGCTGGGTGTGTACCATGTAGTATAGATGAGTGTGTACCATGTAGTAGAACTGAGCGTGTACCATGTAGTAGAACTGAGCGTGTACCATGTAGTAGAGCTGAGTGTGTACCATGTAGTAGAGCTTAGCATGTACCATGTAGTAGAGCTGTGTGTGTACCATGTAGTAGAGCTGAGTGTGTACCATGTAGTAGAGATGAGAGTGTACCATGTAGTAGAGCTGTGTGTACCATGTAGTAGAGCTGAGTGTGTACCATGTAGTAGAGCTGGGTGTGTACCATGTAGTAGAGCTGGGTGTGTACCATGTAGTAGAGCTGGGTGTGTACCATGTAGTAGAGCTGGGTGTGTACCATGTAGTAGAGCTGGGTGTGTACCATGTAGTAGAGCAGTGTGTACCATGTAGTAGAGCTGAGTGTGTACCATGTAGTAGAGCTGTGTGTGTACCATGTAGTAGAGCTGAGCGTGTACCATGTAGTAGAGCTGGGTGTGTACCATGTAGTAGAGCTGAGCGTGTACCATGTAGTAGAGGTGAGCGTGTACCATGTAATTGAGCAGTGTGTACCATGAAGTAGAGCTGAGTGTGTACCATGTAGTAGAACTGAGCGTGTACCATGTAGAAGAGCAGTGTGTACCATGTAGTAGAGCTGTGTGTGTACCATGTAGTAGAGCTGCGTGTGTACCATGTAGTAGAGCTGGGTGTGTACCATGTAGTAGAGCTGAGCGTGTACCATGTAGTAGAGCTGGGTGTGTACCATGTAGTAGAGCTGATCGTGTACCATGTAGTAGAGCTGAGCGTGTACCATGTAGTAGAGCTGAGCGTGTACCATGTAGTAGAGCTGAGCGTGTACTATGTAGTAGAGCTGTGTGTGTACCATGTAGTAGAGCTGAGTGTGTACCATGTAGTAGAGCTGAGTGTGTACCATGTAGTAGAGCTGAGCGTGTACCATGTAGTAGAGCTGAGTGTGTACCATGTAGTAGAGCTGGGTTTGTACCATGTAGTAGAGCTGAGTGTGTACGATGTAGTAGAGCTGGGTGTGTACCATGTAGTAGAGCTGGGTGTGTACCATGTAGTAGAGCTGAGTGTGTACCATGTAGTAGAGCAGTGTGTACCATGTAGTAGAGCTGGGTGTGTACCATGTAGTAGAGCTGGGTATGTACCATGTAGTAGAGCTGGGTGTGTACCATGTAGTAGAGCTGAGTGTGTACCATGTAGTAGAGCTGGGTGTGTACCATGTAGTAGAGCTGAGTGTGTACCATGTAGTAGAGCAGTGTGTACCATGTAGTAGAGCTGGGTGTGTACCATGTAGTAGAGCTGGGTGTGTACCATGTAGTAGAGCTGGGTGTGTACCATGTAGTAGAGCTGGGTGTGTACCATGTAGTAGAGCAGTGTGTACCATGTAGTAGAGCTGAGTGTGTACCATGTAGTAGAGCTGGGTATGTACCATGTAGTAGAGCTGGGTGTGTACCATGTAGTAGAGCTGAGTGTGTACCATGTAGTAGAGCTGGGTGTGTACCATGTAGTAGAGCTGAGTGTGTACCATGTAGTAGAGCTGAGTGTGTACCATGTAGTAGAGCAGTGTGTACCATGTAGTAGAGCTGGGTGTGTACCATGTAGTAGAGCTGAGTGTGTACCATGTAGTAGAGCTGTGTGTGTACCATGTAGTAGAGCTGGGTGTGTACCATGTAGTAGAGCTGAGCGTGTACCATGTAGTAGAGCTGGGTGTGTACCATGTAGTAGAGCTGGGTATGTACCATGTAGTAGAGCTGGGTGTGTACCATGTAGTAGAGCTGAGTCTGTACCATGTAGTAGAGCTGAGTGTGTACCATGTAGTAGAGCAGTGTGTACCATGTAGTAGAGCTGAGTGTGTACCATGTAGTAGAGCTGGGTATGTACCATGTAGTAGAGCTGAGTGTTTACCATGTAGTAGAGCTGAGTGTGTACCATGTAGTAGAGCTGAGTGTGTACCATGTAGTAGAGATGAGTGTATACCATGTAGTAGAGCTGAGTGTGTACCATGTAGTAGAGCTGAGTGTGTACCATGTAGTAGAGATGAGTGTTTACCATGTAGTAGAACTGAGTGTGTACCATGTAGTAGAGCTGAGCGTGTACAATGTAGTAGAGCTGAGCGTGTACCATGTAGTAGAGCTGGGTGTGTACCATGTAGTAGAGACGAGCCTGTACCATGTAGTAGAGCTGAGCGTGTACCATGTAGTAGAGCAGTGTGTACCATGTAGTAGAGCTGGGTGTGTACCATGTAGTAGAGCTGAGTGTGTACCATGTAGTAGAGCTGAGTGTGTACCATGTAGTAGAGCTGTGTGTGTACCATGTAGTAGAGCTGAGTGTGTACCATGTAGTAGAGCTGAGTGTGTACCATGTAGTAGAGATGAGTGTTTACCATGTAGTAGAGCTGGGTGTGTACCATGTAGTAGAGCTGTGTGTGTACCATGTAGTAGAGCTGAGAGTGTACCATGTAGTAGAGCTGGGTGTGTACCATGTAGTAGAGCTGGGTGTGTACCATGTAGTAGAGCAGTGTGTGTACCATGTAGTATAGATGAGTGTGTACCATGTAGTAGAGCTGAGTGTGTACCATGTAGTAGAGATGAGTGTGTACCATGTAGTAGAGCTGGGTGTGTACCATGTAGTAGAGCAGTGTGTGTACCATGTAGTATAGATGAGTGTGTACCATGTAGAAGAGCTGAGTGTGTACCAAGTAGTAGAGCTGGGTGTGTACCATGTAGTAGAGCTGGGTGTGTACCATGTAGTAGAGCTGGGTGTGTACCATGTAGTAGAGCTGGGTAAGTACCATGTAGTAGAGCTGGGTGTGTACCATGTAGTAGAGATGAGTGTGTACCATGTAGTAGAGCTGAGCGTGTACCATGTAGTAGAGCTGGGTGTGTACCATGTAGTAGAGCTGTGTGTGTACCATGTAGTAGAGCTGGGTGTGTACCATGTAGTAGAGCTGGGTGTGTACCATGTAGTAGAGCTGTGTGTGTACCATGTAGTAGAGCTGGGTGTGTACCATGTAGTAGAGCTGGGTGTGTACCATGTAGTAGAGATGAGTGTGTACCATGTAGTAGAGCTGAGCGTGTACCATGTAGTAGAGCTGGGTGTGTATCATGTAGTAGAGCTGTGTGTGTACCATGTAGTAGAGCTGAGTGTGTACCATGTAGTAGAGCTGGGTGTATACCATGTAGTATAGATGAGTGTGTACCATGTAGTAGAACTGAGCGTGTACCATGTAGTAGAACTGAGCGTGTACCATGTAGTAGAGCTGAGTGTGTACCATGTAGTAGAGCTTAGCATGTACCATGTAGTAGAGCTGTGTGTGTACCATGTAGTAGAGCTGAGTGTGTACCATGTAGTAGAGATGAGAGTGTACCATGTAGTAGAGCTGTGTGTACCATGTAGTAGAGCTGAGTGTGTACCATGTAGTAGAGCTGGGTGTGTACCATGTAGTAGAGCTGGGTGTGTACCATGTAGTAGAGCTGGGTGTGTACCATGTAGTAGAGCTGGGTGTGTACCATGTAGTAGAGCTGGGTGTGTACCATGTAGTAGAGCAGTGTGTACCATGTAGTAGAGCTGAGTGTGTACCATGTAGTAGAGCTGTGTGTGTACCATGTAGTAGAGCTGAGCGTGTACCATGTAGTAGAGCTGGGTGTGTACCATGTAGTAGAGCTGAGCGTGTACCATGTAGTAGAGGTGAGCGTGTACCATGTAATTGAGCAGTGTGTACCATGTAGTAGAGCTGAGTGTGTACCATGTAGTAGAACTGAGCGTGTACCATGTAGAAGAGCAGTGTGTACCATGTAGTAGAGCTGTGTGTGTACCATGTAGTAGAGCTGCGTGTGTACCATGTAGTAGAGCTGGGTGTGTACCATGTAGTAGAGCTGAGCGTGTACCATGTAGTAGAGCTGGGTGTGTACCATGTAGTAGAGCTGATCGTGTACCATGTAGTAGAGCTGAGCGTGTACCATGTAGTAGAGCTGAGCGTGTACCATGTAGTAGAGCTGAGCGTGTACAATGTAGTAGAGCTGTGTGTGTACCATGTAGTAGAGCTGAGTGTGTACCATGTAGTAGAGCTGAGTGTGTACCATGTAGTAGAGATGAGTGTGTACCATGTAGTAGAGCTGTGTGTGTACCATGTAGTAGAGCTGTGCGTGTACCATGTAGTAGAGCTGGGTGTGTACCATGTAGTAGAGCTGAGCGTGTACCATGTAGTAGAGCTGGGTGTGTACCATGTAGTAGAGCTGAGCGTCTACCATGTAGTAGAGCTGGGTGTGTACCATGTAGTATAACTGAGCATGTACCATGTAGTAGAGCTGAGCGTGTACCATGTAGTATAGATGAGTGTGTACCATGTAGTAGAACTGAGCGTGTACCATGTAGTAGAGCTGAGTGTGTACCATGTAGTAGAGATGAGCGTGTACCATGTGGTAGAACTGAGCGTGTACCATGTAGTAGAGCTGAGCGTGTACCATGTAGTAGAGCTGAGTGTGTACCATGTAGTAGAGCTGTGTGTGTACCATGTAGTAGAGCTGTGTGTGTACCATGTAGTAGAGCTGGGTGTGTACCATGTAGTAGAGCTGAGCGTGTACCATGTAGTAGAGCTGGGTGTGTACCATGTAGTAGAGCTGAGCGTCTACCATGTAGTATAGATGAGTGTGTACCATGTAGTAGAACTGAGCGTGTACCATGTAGTAGAGCTGAGTGTGTACCATGTAGTAGAGCTGTGTGTGTACCATGTAGTAGAGCTGAGCGTGTACCATGTAGTAGAGCTGAGCGTGTACCATGTAGTAGAGCTTAGTGTGTACCATGTAGTAGAGATGGGTGTGTACCATGTAGTATAGCTGAGTGTGTACCATGTAGTAGAGCTGAGCGTGTACCATGTAGTAGAGCTGAGTGTGTACCATGTAGTAGAGATGAGTGTGTACCATGTAGTAGAGCTGGGTGTGTACCATGTAGTATAGCTGAGTGTGTACCATGTAGTAGAGCTGGGTATGTACCATGTGGTAGAGCTGAGCGTGTACCATGTAGTAGAGCTGAGCGTGTACCATGTAGTAGAGCTGAGTGTGTACCATGTAGTAGAGATGAGTGTGTACCATGTAGTAGAGCTGAGCGTGTACCATGTAGTAGAGCTGAGCGTGTACCATGTAGTAGAGCTGAGTGTGTACCATGTAGTAGAGCTGAGCGTGTACCATGTAGTAGAGCTGAGCGTGTACCATGTAGTAGAGCTGAGCGTGTACAATGTAGTAGAGCTGAGCGTGTACCATGTAGTAGAGCTGGGTGTATACCATGTAGTAGAGCTGGGTGTGTACCATGTAGTAGAGCTGTGTGTGTACCATGTAGTAGAGCTGTGTATGTACCATGTAGTAGAGCTGAGTGTGTACCATGTAGTAGAGCTGGGTGTGTACCATGTAGTAGAGCTGTGTGTGTACCATGTAGTAGAGTTGGGTGTGTACCATGTAGTAGAGCTGAGTGTTTACCATGTAGTAGAGCTGAGTGTGTACCATGTAGTAGAGCTGATTGTGTACCATGTAGTAGAGCTGAGCGTGTACAATGTAGTAGAGCTGGGTGTGTACCATGTAGTAGAGACGAGCCTGTACCATGTATTAGAGCTGAGCGTGTACCATGTAGTAGAGCTGGGTGTGTACCATGTAGTATAGATGAGTGTGTACCATGTAGTAGAGCTGAGTGTGTACCATGTAGTAGAGCTTAGCATGTACCATGTAGTAGAGCTGTGCGTGTACCATGTAGTAGAGCTGAGCGTGTACCATGTAGTAGAGCTGGGTGTGTACCATGTAGTAGAGCTGAGCGTCTACCATGTAGTAGATCTGGGTGTGTACCATGTAGTATAACTGAGCATGTACCATGTAGTAGAGCTGAGCGTGTACCATGTAGTATAGATGAGTGTGTACCATGTAGTAGAACTGAGCGTGTACCATGTAGTAGAGCTGAGTGTGTACCATGTAGTAGAGATGAGCGTGTACCATGTGGTAGAACTGAGCGTGTACCATGTAGTAGAGCTGAGCGTGTACCATGTAGTAGAGCTGAGTGTGTACCATGTAGTAGAGCTGTGTGTGTACCATGTAGTAGAGCTGTGTGTGTACCATGTAGTAGAGCTGGGTGTGTACCATGTAGTAGAGCTGAGCGTGTACCATGTAGTAGAGCTGGGTGTGTACCATGTAGTAGAGCTGAGCGTCTACCATGTAGTATAGATGAGTGTGTACCATGTAGTAGAACTGAGCGTGTACCATGTAGTAGAGCTGAGTGTGTACCATGTAGTAGAGCTGTGTGTGTACCATGTAGTAGAGCTGAGCGTGTACCATGTAGTAGAGCTGAGCGTGTACCATGTAGTAGAGCTTAGTGTGTACCATGTAGTAGAGATGGGTGTGTACCATGTAGTATAGCTGAGTGTGTACCATGTAGTAGAGCTGAGCGTGTACCATGTAGTAGAGCTGAGTGTGTACCATGTAGTAGAGATGAGTGTGTACCATGTAGTAGAGCTGGGTGTGTACCATGTAGTATAGCTGAGTGTGTACCATGTAGTAGAGCTGGGTATGTACCATGTGGTAGAGCTGAGCGTGTACCATGTAGTAGAGCTGAGCGTGTACCATGTAGTAGAGCTGAGTGTGTACCATGTAGTAGAGATGAGTGTGTACCATGTAGTAGAGCTGAGCGTGTACCATGTAGTAAAGCTGAGCGTGTACCATGTAGTAGAGCTGAGTGTGTACCATGTAGTAGAGCTGAGCGTGTACCATGTAGTAGAGCTGAGCGTGTACCATGTAGTAGAGCTGAGCGTGTACAATGTAGTAGAGCTGAGCGTGTACCATGTAGTAGAGCTGGGTGTATACCATGTAGTAGAGCTGGGTGTGTACCATGTAGTAGAGCTGTGTGTGTACCATGTAGTAGAGCTGTGTATGTACCATGTAGTAGAGCTGAGTGTGTACCATGTAGTAGAGCTGGGTGTGTACCATGTAGTAGAGCTGTGTGTGTACCATGTAGTAGAGTTGGGTGTGTACCATGTAGTAGAGCTGAGTGTTTACCATGTAGTAGAGCTGAGTGTGTACCATGTAGTAGAGCTGATTGTGTACCATGTAGTAGAGCTGAGTGTGTACCATGTAGTAGAGCTGGGTGTGTACCATGTAGTATAGATGAGTGTGTACCATGTAGTAGAGCTGAGTGTGTACCATGTAGTAGAGCTTAGCATGTACCATGTAGTAGAGCTGTGCGTGTACTATGTAGTAGAGCTGGGTGTGTACCATGTAATAGAGATGAGTGTGTACCATGTAGTAGAGACGAGCCTGTACCATGTAGTAGAGCTTAGCGTGTACCATGTAGTAGAGACGAGCCTGTACCATGTAGTAGAGCTTAGCGTGTACCATGTAGTAGAGATGAGTGTGTACCATGTAGTAGAGCTGAGCGTGTACAATGTAGTAGAGCTGAGCGTGTACCATGTAGTAAAGCTGGGTGTGTACCATGTAGTAGAGACGAGCCTGTACCATGTAGTAGAGCTTAGCGTGTACCATGTAGTAGAGCTGAGTGTGTACCATGTAGTAGAGCTGTGTGTGTACCATGTAGTAGAGCTGAGTGTGTACCATGTAGTAGAGCTGTGTGTGTACCATGTAGTAGAGCTGAGCGTGTACCATGTAGTAGAGCTGGGTGTGTACCAAGTAGTATAACTGAGCGTGTACCATGTAGTAGAGCTGAGCGTGTACCATGTAGTAGAGCTGAGCGTGTACCATGTAGTAGAGCTTAGCATGTACCATGTAGTAGAGCTGTGTGTGTACCATGTAGTAGAGCTGTGTGTGTACCATGTAGTAGAGATGTGTGTGTACCATGTAGTAGAGCTGTGTGTGTACCATGTAGTAGAGCTTAGCGTGTACCATGTAGTAGAGACGAGCCTGTACCATGTAGTAGAGCTTAGCGTGTACCATGTAGTAGAGATGAGTGTGTACCATGTAGTAGAGCTGAGCGTGTACAATGTAGTAGAGCTGAGCGTGTACCATGTAGTAAAGCTGGGTGTGTACCATGTAGTAGAGACGAGCCTGTACCATGTAGTAGAGCTTAGCGTGTACCATGTAGTAGAGCTGAGTGTGTACCATGTAGTAGAGCTGTGTGTGTACCATGTAGTAGAGCTGAGTGTGTACCATGTAGTAGAGCTGTGTGTGTACCATGTAGTAGAGCTGAGCGTGTACCATGTAGTAGAGCTGGGTGTGTACCAAGTAGTATAACTGAGCGTGTACCATGTAGTAGAGCTGAGCGTGTACCATGTAGTAGAGCTGAGCGTGTACCATGTAGTAGAGCTTAGCATGTACCATGTAGTAGAGCTGTGTGTGTACCATGTAGTAGAGCTGTGTGTGTACCATGTAGTATAGATGAGTGTGTACCATGTAGTAGAGCTTAGCATGTACCATGTAGTAGAGCTGTGTGTGTACCATGTAGTAGAGCTGTGTGTGTACCATGTAGTAGAGATGTGTGTGTACCATGTAGTAGAGCTGAGTGTGTACCATTTAGTAGAGCTGAGCGTGTACCATGTAGTAGAGATGAGTGTGTACCATGTAGTAGAGACGAGCCTGTACCATGTAGTAGAGCTGGGTGTGTACCATGTAGTATAGATGAGTGTGTACCATGTAGTAGAGCTGAGTGTGTACCATGTAGTAGAGCTTAGCATGTACCATGTAGTAGAGCTGTGTGTACCATGTAGTAGAGCTGAGTGTGTACTATGTAGTAGAGCTGAGTGTGTACCATGTAGTAGAGCTGAGCGTGTACAATGTAGTAGAGCTGAGCGTGTACCATGTAGTAGAGCTGGGTGTGTAACTTGTAGTAGAGACGAGCCTGTACCATGTAGTAGAGCTTAGCGTGTACCATGTAGTAGAGATGAGCGTGTACAATGTAGTAGAGCTGAGCATGTACCATGTAGTAGAGCTGAGCGTGTACCATGTAGTAGAGCTGTGTGTGTACCATGTAGTAGAGCTGTGTGTGTCCCATGTAGTAGAGCTGAGCGTGTACCATGTAGTACAGCTGGGTGTGTACCATGTAGTATAACTGAGCGTGTACCATGTAGTAGAGCTGAGCGTGTACCATGTAGTAGAGCTGAGCGTGTACCATGTAGTAGAGCTGGGTGTGTACCATGTAGTATAACTGAGCGTGTACCATGTAGTAGAACTGGGTGTGTACCATGTAGTATAGATGAGTGTGTACCATGTAGTAGAGCTGAGTGTGTACCATGTAGTAGAGCTGAGTGTGTACCATGTAGTAGAGCTTAGCATGTACCATGTAGTAGAGCTGTGTGTGTACCATGTAGTAGAGCTGAGTGTGTACCATGTAGTAGAGCTGTGTGTGTACCATGTAGTAGAGCTGGGTGTGTACCATGTAGTAGAACTGAGCGTGTACCATGTAGTAGAGCTGAGTGTTTACCATGTAGTAGAGCTGAGTGTGTACCATGTAGTAGAGCTGGGTGTGTACCATGTAGTAGAGATGAGTGTGTACCATGTAGTAGAGCTGCGTGTGTACCATGTAGTAGAGCTGGGTGTGTACCATGTAGTAGAGCTGAGTGTTTACCATGTAGTAGAGCTGAGTGTGTACCATGTAGTAGAGCTGAGTGTGTACCATGTAGTAGAGATGAGTGTGTACCATGTAGTAGAGCTGCGTGTGTACCATGTAGTAGAGCTGGGTGTGTACCATGTAGTAGAGCTGAGTGTGTACCATGTAGTAGAGCTGTGTGTGTACCATGTAGTAGAGCTGTGTGTGTACCATGTAGTAGAGCTGAGTGTGTACCATGTAGTAGAGCTGTGTGTGTACCATGTAGTAGAGCTGTGTGTGTACCATGTAGTAGAGCTGTGTGTGTACCATGTAGTAGAGCTGAGTGTGTACCATGTAGTAGAGCTGTGTGTGTACCATGTAGTAGAGCTGTGTGTATACCATGTAGTAGAGCTGGGTGTGTACCATGTAGTAGAGCTGGGTGTGTACCATGTAGTAGAGCTGAGTGTGTACCATGTAGTAGAGCTGAGTGTGTACCATGTAGTAGAGCTGAGCGTGTACAATGTAGTAGAGCTGAGCGTGTACCATGTAGTAGAGCTGGGTGTGTACCTTGTAGTAGAGAGGAGCCTGTACCATGTAGTAGAGCTTAGCGTGTACCATGTAGTAGAGATGAGCGTGTACAATGTAGTAGAGCTGAGCATGTACCATGTAGTAGAGCTGAGCGTGTACCATGTAGTAGAGCTGTGTGTGTACCATGTAGTAGAGCTGTGTGTGTACCATGTAGTAGAGCTGAGCGTGTACCATGTAGTACAGCTGGGTGTGTACCATGTAGTATAACTGAGCGTGTACCATGTAGTAGAGCTGAGCGTGTACCATGTAGTAGAGCTGAGCGTGTACCATGTAGTAGAGCTGGGTGTGTACCATGTAGTATAAATGAGCGTGTACCATGTAGTAGAGCTGGGTGTGTACCATGTAGTATAGATGAGTGTGTACCATGTAGTAGAGCTGAGTGTGTACCATGTAGTAGAGCTTAGCATGTACCATGTAGTAGAGCTGTGTGTGTACCATGTAGTAGAGCTGTGTGTGTACCATGTAGTAGAGCTGTGTGTGTACCATGTAGTAGAGCTGAGTGTGTACCATGTAGTAGAGCTGTGTGTGTACCATGTAGTAGAGCTGGGTGTGTACCATGTAGTAGAGCTGAGTGTTTACCATGTAGTAGAGATGAGTGTGTACCATGTAGTAGAGCTGCGTGTGTACCATGTAGTAGAGCTGGGTGTGTACCATGTAGTAGAGCTGTGTGTGTACCATGTAGTAGAGCTGTGTGTGTACCATGTAGTAGAGCTGTGTGTGTACCATGTAGTAGAGCTGAGTGTGTACCATGTAGTAGAGCTGTGTGTGTACCATGTAGTAGAGCTGAGTGTGTACCATGTTGTAGAGCTGTGTGTACCATGTAGTAGAGCTGTGTGTATACCATGTAGTAGAGCTGGGTGTGTACCATGTAGTAGAGCTGGGTGTGTACCATGTAGTAGAGCTGAGTGTTTACCATGTAGTAGAGCTGAGTGTGTACCATGTAGTAGAGCTGTGTGTGTACCATGTAGTAGAGATGAGTGTGTACCATGTAGTAGAGCTGGGTGTTTACCATGTAGTAGAGACGAGCCTGTACCATGTAGTAGAGCTTGGTGTGTACCATGTAGTATAGATGAGTGTGTACCATGTAGTAGAGCTGAGTGTGTACCATGTAGTAGAGCTTAGCATGTACCATGTAGTAGAGCTGTGTGTACCATGTAGTAGAGCTGAGTGTGTACCATGTAGTAGAGCTGAGTGTGTACCATGTAGTAGAGCTGAGCGTGTACCATGTAGTAGAGCTGGGTGTGTACCTTGTAGTAGAGACGAGCCTGTACCATGTAGTAGAGCTTAGCGTGTACCATGTAGTAGAGATGAGCGTGTACAATGTAGTAGAGCTGAGCATGTACCATGTAGTAGAGCTGAGCGTGTACCATGTAGTAGAGCTGTGTGTGTACCATGTAGTAGAGCTGAGCGTGTACCATGTAGTACAGCTGGGTGTGTACCATGTAGTATAACTGAGCGTGTACCATGTAGTAGAGCTGAGCGTGTACCATGTAGTAGAGCTGAGCGTGTACCATGTAGTAGAGCTGGGTGTGTACCATGTAGTATAACTGAGCGTGTACCATGTAGTAGAGCTGGGTGTGTACCATGTAGTATAGATGAGTGTGTACCATGTAGTAGAGCTGAGTGTGTACCATGTAGTAGAGCTGAGCGTGTACCATGTAGTACAGCTGGGTGTGTACCATGTAGTATAACTGAGTGTGTACCATGTAGTAGAGCTTAGCATGTACCATGTAGTAGAGCTGTGTGTGTACCATGTAGTAGAGCTGTGTGTGTACCATGTAGTAGAGCTGTGTGTGTACCATGTAGTAGAGCTGAGTGTGTACCATGTAGTAGAGCTGGGTATGTACCATGTAGTAGAGCTGTGTGTGTACCATGTAGTAGAGCTGGGTGTGTACCATGTAGTAGAGCTGAGTGTTTACCATGTAGTAGAGCTGAGTGTGTACCATGTAGTAGAGCTGAGTGTGTACCATGTAGTAGAGATGAGTGTGTACCATGTAGTAGAGCTGCGTGTGTACCATGTAGTAGAGCTGGGTGTGTACCATGTAGTAGAGCTGAGTGTGTACCATGTAGTAGAGCTGTGTGTGTACCATGTAGTAGAGCTGTGTGTGTACCATGTAGTAGAGCTGAGTGTGTACCATGTAGTAGAGCTGTGTGTGTACCATGTAGTAGAGCTGAGTGTGTACCATGTAGTAGAGCTGAGTGTTTACCATGTAGTAGAGCTGAGTGTGTACCATGTAGTAGAGCTGAGCGTGTACAATGTAGTAGAGCTGAGCCTGTACCATGTAGTATAGCTGGGTGTGTACCATGTAGTAGAGACGAGCCTGTACCATGTAGTAGAGCTGAGCGTGTACCATGTAGTAGAGCTGAGCGTGTACCATGTAGTAGAGATGGGCGTGTACAATGTAGTAGAGCTGAGCATGTACCATGTATTAGAGCTGAGTGTGTACCATGTAGTAGAGCTGAGTGTGTACCATGTAGTAGAGCTGTGTGTGTACCATGTAGTAGAGCTGGGTGTGTACCATGTAGTAGAGCTTAGCATGTACCATGTAGTAGAGCTGTGTGTGTACCATGTAGTAGAGCTTAGCATGTACCATGTAGTAGAGCTGTGTGTGTACCATGTAGTAGAGCTGTGTGTGTACCATGTAGTAGAGCTGTGTGTGTACCATGTAGTAGAGCTGTGTGTGTACCATGTAGTAGAGCTGAGTGTGTACCATGTAGTAGAGCTGTGTGTGTACCATGTAGTAGAGCTGTGTGTGTACCATGTAGTAGAGCTGAGTGTGTACCATGTAGTAGAGCTGTGTGTGTACCATGTAGTAGAGCTGGGTGTGTACCATGTAGTAGAGCTGAGTGTTTACCATGTAGTAGAGCTGAGTGTGTACCATGTAGTAGAGCTGAGCGTGTACAATGTAGTAGAGCTGAGCCTGTACCATGTAGTATAGCTGGGTGTGTACCATGTAGTAGAGACGAGCCTGTACCATGTAGTAGAGCTGAGCGTGTACCATGTAGTAGAGCTGAGCGTGTACCATGTAGTAGAGATGGGCGTGTACAATGTAGTAGAGCTGAGCATGTACCATGTATTAGAGCTGAGTGTGTACCATGTAGTAGAGCTGAGTGTGTACCATGTAGTAGAGCTGTGTGTGTACCATGTAGTAGAGCTGGGTGTGTACCATGTAGTAGAGCTTAGCATGTACCATGTAGTAGAGCTGTGTGTGAACCATGTAGTAGAGCTGGGTGTGTACCTTGTAGTATAGATGAGTGTGTACCATTTAGTAGAACTGAGCGTGTACCATGTAGTAGAGCTGAGCGTGTACCATGTAGTAGAGCTGAATGTGTACCATGTAGTAGAGCTGGGTGTGTAACTTGTAGTATAGATGAGTGTGTACCATGTAGTAGAACTGAGCGTGTACCATGTAGTAGAGCTGAGCGTGTACCATGTAGTAGAGCTGGGTGTGTACCATGTAGTAGAGCTGGGTGTGTACCATGTAGTATAGATGAGTGTGTACCATGTAGTAGAGCTGGGTGTGTACCATGTAGTAGAGCTGAGTGTTTACCATGTAGTAGAGCTGAGTGTGTACCATGTAGTAGAGCTGAGTGTGTACCATGTAGTAGAGATGAGTGTGTACCATGTAGTAGAGCTGCGTGTGTACCATGTAGTAGAGCTGGGTGTGTACCATGTAGTAGAGCTGAGTGTGTACCATGTAGTAGAGCTGTGTGTGTACCATGTAGTAGAGCTGTGTGTGTACCATGTAGTAGAGCTGAGTGTGTACCATGTAGTAGAGCTGTGTGTGTACCATGTAGTAGAGCTGGGTGTGTACCATGTAGTAGAGCTGAGTGTTTACCATGTAGTAGAGCTGAGTGTGTACCATGTAGTAGAGCTGAGCATGTACAATGTAGTAGAGCTGAGCCTGTAACATGTAGTATAGCTGGGTGTGTACCATGTAGTAGAGACGAGCCTGTACCATGTAGTAGAGCTGAGCGTGTACCATGTAGTAGAGCTGAGCGTGTACCATGTAGTAGAGATGGGCGTGTACAATGTAGTAGAGCTGAGCATGTACCATGTATTAGAGCTGAGTGTGTACCATGTAGTAGAGCTGAGTGTGTACCATGTAGTAGAGCTGTGTGTGTACCATGTAGTAGAGCTGGGTGTGTACCATGTAGTAGAGCTTATCATGTACCATGTAGTAGAGCTGTGTGTGTACCATGTAGTAGAGCTGGGTGTGTACCTTGTAGTATAGATGAGTGTGTACCATTTATTAGAACTGAGCGTGTACCATGTAGTAGAGCTGAGCGTGTACCATGTAGTAGAGCTGAATGTGTACCATGTAGTAGAGCTGGGTGTGTAACTTGTAGTATAGATGAGTGTGTACCATGTAGTAGAACTGAGCGTGTACCATGTAGTAGAGCTGAGCGTGTACCATGTAGTAGAGCTGGGTGTGTACCATGTAGTAGAGCTGGGTGTGTACCATGTAGTATAGATGAGTGTGTACCATGTAGTAGAGCTGAGTGTGTACCATGTAGTAGAGCTTAGCATGTACCATGTAGTAGAGCTGTGTGTGTACTATGTAGTAGAGCTGTGTGTGTACCATGTAGTAGAGCTGATTGTGTACCATGTAGTAGAGCTGTGTGTGTACCATGTAGTAGAGCTGAGTGTGTACCATGTAGTAGAGCTGGGTGTGTACTATGTAGTAGAGCTGAGCGTGTACCATGTAGTAGAGCTGAGCGTGTACAATGTAGTAGAGCTGGGTGTGTACCATGTAGTAGAGCTGAGCGTGTACCATGTAGTAGAGCTGGGTGTGTACCATGTAGTAGAGCTGAGCGTTTACAATGTAGTAGAGCTGGGTGTGTACCATGTAGTAGAGCTGAGCGTGTACCATGTAGTAGAGCTGTGTGTGTACCATGTAGTAGAGCTGTGTGTGTACCATGTAGTAGAGCTGAGCGTGTACCATGTAGTACAGCTGGGTGTGTACCATGTAGTATAACTGAGCGTGTACCATGTAGTAGAGCTGAGCGTGTACCATGTAGTAGAGCTGAGCGTGTACCATGTAGTAGAGCTGGGTGTGTACCATGTAGTATAACTGAGCGTGTACCATGTAGTAGAACTGGGTGTGTACCATGTAGTATAGATGAGTGTGTACCATGTAGTAGAGCTGAGTGTGTACCATGTAGTAGAGCTGAGTGTGTACCATGTAGTAGAGCTTAGCATGTACCATGTAGTAGAGCTGTGTGTGTACCATGTAGTAGAGCTGAGTGTGTACCATGTAGTAGAGCTGTGTGTGTACCATGTAGTAGAGCTGGGTGTGTACCATGTAGTAGAACTGAGCGTGTACCATGTAGTAGAGCTGAGTGTTTACCATGTAGTAGAGCTGAGTGTGTACCATGTAGTAGAGCTGGGTGTGTACCATGTAGTAGAGATGAGTGTGTACCATGTAGTAGAGCTGCGTGTGTACCATGTAGTAGAGCTGGGTGTGTACCATGTAGTAGAGCTGAGTGTTTACCATGTAGTAGAGCTGAGTGTGTACCATGTAGTAGAGCTGAGTGTGTACCATGTAGTAGAGATGAGTGTGTACCATGTAGTAGAGCTGCGTGTGTACCATGTAGTAGAGCTGGGTGTGTACCATGTAGTAGAGCTGAGTGTGTACCATGTAGTAGAGCTGTGTGTGCACCATGTAGTAGAGCTGTGTGTGTACCATGTAGTAGAGCTGAGTGTGTACCATGTAGTAGAGCTGTGTGTGTACCATGTAGTAGAGCTGTGTGTGTACCATGTAGTAGAGCTGTGTGTGTACCATGTAATAGAGCTGAGTGTGTACCATGTAGTAGAGCTGAGCGTGTACCATGTAGTAGAGCTGAGTGTGTACCATGTAGTAGAGATGAGTGTGTACCATGTAGTAGAGCTGGGTGTGTACCATGTAGTATAGCTGAGTGTGTACCATGTAGTAGAGCTGGGTATGTACCATGTGGTAGAGCTGAGCGTGTACCATGTAGTAGAGCTGAGCGTGTACCATGTAGTAGAGCTGAGTGTGTACCATGTAGTAGAGATGAGTGTGTACCATGTAGTAGAGCTGAGCGTGTACCATGTAGTAGAGCTGAGCGTGTACCATGTAGTAGAGCTGAGTGTGTACCATGTAGTAGAGCTGAGCGTGTACCATGTAGTAGAGCTGAGCGTGTACCATGTAGTAGAGCTGAGCGTGTACAATGTAGTAGAGCTGAGCGTGTACCATGTAGTAGAGCTGGGTGTATACCATGTAGTAGAGCTGGGTGTGTACCATGTAGTAGAGCTGTGTGTGTACCATGTAGTAGAGCTGTGTATGTACCATGTAGTAGAGCTGAGTGTGTACCATGTAGTAGAGCTGGGTGTGTACCATGTAGTAGAGCTGTGTGTGTACCATGTAGTAGAGTTGGGTGTGTACCATGTAGTAGAGCTGAGTGTTTACCATGTAGTAGAGCTGAGTGTGTACCATGTAGTAGAGCTGATTGTGTACCATGTAGTAGAGCTGAGCGTGTACAATGTAGTAGAGCTGGG